>NW_027105103.1:228806-255680 GCF_000696795.3 Halyomorpha halys
TTTTATTTTTAATTCTATCATTTTATCTTAACATAGTTTCATTTTGTATCTTTTTAGCCCTGATGAAGCCCTACAAAGTGGGGCGAAACGTTGGAAAATAAAAAAATTGTAAACTATTTCAGTTTCACTTGTGACCGCAACCCTGACCATCTTCCTATATATAATCCATTTACTTTTTATTGATCACTGTTGAGGTTTATTTTTATTAAAAAGAGTTAAAGTTACTTACGTTTAGAAATAAAAGTTACTTTAAAGTTTTTTAAGCATAATTATTTGTATAAATTAGTTTCCATGAACGTTTAAAGTGAATAATTATAAAAATTAAATGATAATTATTAATAAAAATGAAATTCAGACATATTTAATTTATATTCAGTGCTTATTATAAAAATGAAAAAAATTCTAAAAATGTGCTCAAATGGTTGTGATCGAAAGTATTTGGAATTAAATTTCTTGAAAATGGAATCTAAAACGCTGAAATTCGGTTTGAATACTCGTATCAAGATTGCCATCACGTAAGCTGAGCTCGTCATGCATGGCAAGGGCACAACTGCGAAACACATCACAGTCGATTCATTTCTAGCATACTAAAGAGAAGGTCTATTAGGGTGAAGAGGGTATAATTCACTATTTTTAAATGATTTAGGTAAATAAAATGATATTATTCTGTAGTAAAATGAATAATATAGTTCATAATATTGTTATAACTGTGATTGTTAATTGGAGATGATAAAATTACTTTGGGAAATTTTAGAAATTAGTTATTTGAGTGGTTGGTTATTTATACAATATTTATCTCACATTTTAATACATAGTATTTTGAGTTTTAATGTTTTAATTTTATATAAATAAAATATTTTATGTTTATCAATTAATTTCAGTTGCAATAAACTGAATTTAATCAATTCAAAACCATGGTGTGATTACTCCACCTAATTATCACGGATTTTAGTAAGGTTTTTATTTTTTAAATCGACATTTTTATGATTTTGAAAATGTTGATATTATATACTATTTCATGACATGCTTACTAAATCATACAATTTTTTAATCCACCTTTCACAATTCTCAAAAATTCAAGGATTGGTGGCCAGGGAAGGTATAAATTTCTGAGAGGAATGGAAGAATCAGTAGAGCTAACTTAAGAGAGATACTGTGTGGGCCTAACAAGAAAGAGTTTGATCGGACATGGTCTCAAGGTCTGAAAGTTTCGACGGAAAACCTACATTGTATTAGATAAGAAAATAATGAAAAAGGATAAAATTTTAATTATTACGATCTGCCACAACGTTGTTGGACAATAAGTAACATACTACTTACTGACTACATTCATACTAAAATAAAATAACATAAGAATAAAAATAAAAAAATAAATGAAAAAAAAAAAAATAAGTTTGGCCGCCCCAAAAATGTGCTGTCCGTTGCGGGTTACTCCATCGCTCCCGCAACATTACACCACTGAAAAGAAATGGAGAAAAAAATAGAGACGAGGATATAATTAAGAGTCTTAGTTAGTTGATCTCGACCCTAATGGGACAGGGATTTAACGAATTAATATCAAGATTTTATGATTAAAAATATCTTTAACGTTTCCAAAAAAAAATTCTTCATTACCACCTTCTAAGATTTTTTAAAATAAAACATTCCAATGAAAAGTTTCAAATAATTAATAGAAGAATAATTTATTTTTAAATCATTATTGTCAGATTTTTCTATAACAAAATATTTTTCTATAACAAAAGTGTTTTTAATTTATATAAACATATATATTTCAAAACAAACTAACGCTGGCTTCATACGAACATTGTAAATAGTAAGTAGAATCAAATTAAGTTATAATTCATAACTTATGTTATAATTATAGAATTATAACATTATTTCATACATATATAATACATTAAATTTATAATAAGACACAATAAAGTATGTATAATACATTTCATGTATTATATATGTATGAAATAATGTTATAATTCAACAATTGACCTATTTCATTCTATTCCTAGCTTGTCCCACTAACAGTAGGGTAAATGATGAAGGCCATATGATTTTTAGATCCCACACCATTATAGTTGCAGAAAGGCAATCATCACATAGCGATGATGATAGGCGCGAGATCACCCCCACTCACGAACACCAGCGCTCTGAGCTCAGTGAAGTATACGGATACGTATTTTATATATAGATACTAATTTCAATTGAATAATTCACATGAAGATTTACTTTCATATTGAAAGACAACGTCTAATAAAAGAATTATTTTTTAAATCGAACAAAATACATAAACAATTATGGCCTTTAAAAATATGTGTGTAGACTAGTATTAACATATAATGATAAAAATAAAAATTGAATTAAATAACCGTGAAATGAATTGTAACTTATTTTCCATAAGTTATTTAAATAAAACAGGGGTGGTATGGTATATAAATAAAATAGTACTAGTATGGAGTCTTATTAAAACAGTAATTGTAATAAATTTAAATAAAATTGCAGTAGTAAACAGTCTAAAAAATACCATATTGGTATAAAATCTAAAAAATAGCATGTTGGTATGAAATCTAAGTAAAACTGTACTAGTACATAATCTAAATAAAATATTAGTTCTAATTAATCTAAATATAATAGTAGTTGTATTAAATTTAAATCAGACCATAGTTGTATGAAATCTAAGTAAAACTGTAGTAGTATATAATCTAAAAAAAAACACTAGTGGTACGAAACAAAAATAAAATAAGGTTAAAAATTCGAAAAATTTAAATCAAATAGTTTTAAGAATCTAATAATTAATCAATGGTTCTCTTATTTAACAAAAACTATTTGAGGATCAATGTTACAACTGTGAAATGTAATTAAATTTTTCTAATCTATAAAATGAATTAGTATATAAAATAAAGTAGTCTTATTAAATATAAATTAAATCGTTGATTCATATTTAGTAAGAACCGATTCAGAATCACTGTCGCAGTTATAAAATGTAATTAAATATTTCTAAGCTGTAAAATGAATTATTAATTTTTAATTAATAATTGATCTAAATAACAAAGTAGATATATAAAAGCTAATAACAAAGAAGGTTTGACTTAAGAGAAATTTCCAAATATGTTACCGAAAATCTTAACCGACCAGTTTCGAGAGTCGATTAAAAGAATAACAAATGGAAAAATATAACCTCATAACTGTACTTGTTTAAATTAAAAGGGATAATGTAAGCATTTTTAGATTTAAAACTTCCTCCAATATTTACCTGGACCTTATCAGTCCTTTCAGAAAAGCTCCGACACACTCTCTACTTCGCATTGTAAATTAAAACTGAGCTAAAAATGATTTTAAATATGCACCATTTAATGCCACAAAAAAATTAAATCGAATGAATTGGGTTAATCCTGGAAATATATGTTCTACTTTTTACATCTACAATAACCTTTTACAGAACCGGTTTTACAATGATTGATACAAATACAATAAACTATCATGTTTTGATGTTTCTTCCATACTTTTGAAAAAAAAAAAAAATATTTTTAATGAAAAATATTATTAGTACATTTTCAAAACTTGATATATGAGGTCATTCTGTCACAGCAAATTTCATGTACTAATACTTCAGAATAGTTAACAGAATTAACATCCGTTATAAACCAGTGTTAATCTTCTGAATTATTTCTAAATCCAATCCCTAAAATTTTCATTACTTTGTTTATTCTACAAAGAACCTTGAGTTGAGCGCGAGATTCTTTAAAATTATGATAATAAAATATCAAAATTAGCCTATACTAGGGAATTGAGTATTTTATAAGTCTCTTCATGATTTTTTTTTTTTTTTACTTTTTACCAGAAGCTGTAACTAATTTTCCAAACTGGTTTAAAGATTTATCAAAGCAATACTTTTCCTTCCATGGGAGAAAGCAAGAACTCCACCAAAGGCCACTTTAACTGGTCCCAGCACTCAATGAGATAAGACCAAGTAAGTGAGTGAACCTTAAGTCCACTTTGTCTAGCAATGATTAGATTATTTATCTTCACTGGAAGAATTCAATCGAGGCGTTCCGAAATTTTCACTTCGGTATAGAAAATTCCTTGCTGAAAGTTCCAGTATAATCGTTATTCCAAAATTGAATAGCGTAGCAGTGTGAACATTTTGATCAAAAGAGGAAGATATTTATATTTCTCAACCTACTTTTCAGTAAAAAAATAATCAAAAGTGTAGTTAGTGTTTGTGAAAATTGAAGGCGCAAAAAAAAAAAAAAAAAAAAAAATAGCTTGATGGCCCATACACATGGGGACAGTTTACAGACATTGTAACATCGCTGTCCATTGTCATGGTGGAAACTATGACAGTTGCCGTCATGAAGGAGTTTCCTGTCCTGGCAAAACTGCCTGACGGTGATAGTTAACTGTACATGTAGCGGTAGTAAAGTCATTGTCCTGTGTTGATTCTATTTAAAGTATATAACCTTATTAACAGTAGTGGTGATGAGGTGGTAACTGTCATTGCTCCAAACGACTCAATTGAGTTGGGCTACTGTGTGGACACGAGACTGCCAAAATACCTCACTGTCTCATTTTCGTGCCGATACAGAAAATTGATACCATGTAAATGATTCTTAAACATAAAAATGTCTATTATATTTTATAAATTTAGTGTATTTGCCTATATATTATAAGAATTAAAAAAAAAAAAGATGTCAGACTAGGCTTAAGTATTCTGCGTATTTATCAAGGATGGAAATGCAATATTTTTAATGAAGTTTTTCTCTCTCTAATACTTGAATCCTAACGAAAGTTTTAAGTTTTAAAGGTTTTTTTAATAGTTTTATTAGCTTTTTATATTTTAGATATCTATTTAACCATTTTATCTAATCTTCCGTAAAAATATGCATTTAATATATTTTTTTTTTCCAATCCAAAGTCCTTCGTGAAATCCTCAACGCTCCTTACTTTGTTATAAATAAAATCATACATAAAGACCCTAATGTCCCATATGTTAACGATCTAGCTCAAATCAAATATTATTCCTTCCATTATAAACTCCCTAACCATCCACACCCACTATTTCTAACCTTGCTTCCTCTTCCATTCCTGAAAATTCTCCAAGGCGCTTGAAAAGAAGATGGCCACTAGACCTCCTAATGTAAGAACGTCATTAGAGTACCAAAGGGTAGTTTATCTACAAGCCTGTATAATACCATTATAATATACAATCGAATTTAATAGATTTATTATAATGTACAGTTGTAAATTTCAATTAAGATATTAAATTTTTTTTTCTTTCTAGCATAATTAAGAATATAATTTTATTTTTTCGATTAGCCTATAGGCTTTGGAGGTCTTTAGCCACCTTTACTATCTTCCTCACCCACTATCGATCTTAGAGAATGACGTTCCTGTTTATCATTCGGAGTTCAGCCGCGTTCGTCTAGTTCTTATGACTAAGGAGTTCATAGTTAGGAAGAAAGGATCTGTTGAATTGCTCTCTGTCACAAGTCCTACCCATTTTAACCTATGTCATACAAGCGCAATCGATGCCGCGCCTTTGAAATTAATTCCTCATTGGTCTTCCTTTTTCAAATCCCCAATTTCTTGTCTAACTTTTGAACCCTTATCAAACTTACAACTTTTCGTTACTTTTTTTTCAATCTTTATCCCAGGGATACCAATAAAAGATGTTTCACAACCCTTAAATTACTTCGAGTTTTTTAAGAAAGCAATATATCAATCTAAATGACCACACCTTATAATATAATGTTAAGAAGAAAATATACCATAATAAATTATTGGGTGAATGTGCTACTAAATTGGTTATAATAAATAGAAAAAAGAAAAAGATGCTGCTGAAGAAAAGGAAAACGAATGAGTATCGAACAAACGTGTTAGACGGAGCAATTCTTTTCATGATGTGACTAAACAGTCTAACCTGCTTCTACTGAATTTTCCAAAAATGGTTATTATTATAGCATAAAAATAGTAATTTTTTTTTCTAAAACTTATAGGGTGAGCGAAATTGATGTATATATATACTCACACGTATAAATAAATATATATCTAAAGTTTAATTCAATTATTTACTAAGACAGATAAATTATCCTCATAACTTAATGTTATCGTACACATATTATTAGTACAATTATTTTTAATTCTTCCAAAATTAAAAATAAGTATATCGTGTCATCCTTAAACTTAATGAATATAAAAACAATTATTTTAAAGGAAAAAGTTTTGAAATCAAGTATGCATAAGACCTCGATAAGTCTTATATGTTGAGTATAAAGATTGTTACGGTCGAAAGATTAAGGGGAAGCTTTATATAGCACCGAAAAGGTCTGATACATTTTCATTTTATCAATATTCCTACTAGGAGAAAATCTTTCTTTTATTCAACTTTTTTTTTTCTTTAGTTCATTAAAATGTCATATAACATTACAACTAATACTGTCTCGATTATATTTTAAGTAGAATACCCATTAATTTAAAAAGAAATATTTTTTCTGTATAAATAACTACCTGATCATAAAGATTTATTATTAATAATAATATAACCAAATGCTTGGTGAATGTGGAAAAACCTTGAAACTTTTTCTCTCTTCAGTGCTTTTCACAAGATGCTCTTTCATTCAGCTCTTCCCGGCCTTTCCTTCAAATACTCGGACGTTTTGTAAGAGCTTATGTCCCTGTCATTCGCCATGAAAGACATTTAGTTGAGTCCAGTCTTTTATTCTGTGCTGGGTAATTTATGGACATCTTGAGGTCAGTGTGTGAAGACGTGGCACTATTCTATCAATTCTATTCAAGCTTTCTATTTTTTTTCTTTTTCATTTTCTTAAGTCACAGGTATTTGCTTGGATGATCAACGAGTGTTTTGAAAAGTAGCATACTTGAAGTATAACTAATGATGGCTCATTACGTAATTATCATAATTGTTTTAGAGTTAAGCACAGGCCCGATTCATAAAAGTCTGGATTTGAGCTTCTATTACTAGCGATCAATGGTAAATTATTCCATAAATTTTAGCTTGTTATGATCAGCCGTTTTAAAATTAGTTGGCAGATTTTTTTTGATTTTTTTTTAATACTTATTTATTGCTATTTACAACTGTACATTATAATACATTTAGTAAATCTGATCTAAGTTAAATTGGAGTGTTACAGGCGTGTAGAGAAACTACCCATTGGTAGCACTCTAATGACATTTTACATTAGCTGGTCTCGTGGCCATCTTCTTTTCAGGCGCCTCGGAGGATTGTCAGGAATGGAGGAGGATGCAAGATTAGAAACTAGGGGATTTGAGTGGTTAGAGAGTTTATAATGGAAGGAGTAATATCTGGTTCGGGCTAGATCGGTTACATAGGGAACATTAAGTCTTTATGTATGATTTTATTTGTGACAAAGTAAGGAGCATTGAGGATTTTACGAAGGATTTCGGATTGTAAGGATTGAATACGAGAGGAATTTGAAAGTTTAGTGGAGCCCCAAAGCTCAACTCCATATGTCCAGATTGGCCTTATTACAGTCATGTAGATCAGTCTTTTGTAATGTGTTGGAAGGTTTTAAAAATTATTTCTAACCAACACCTTTTTATCATTTCTAAACTACAGTCAATACATTTACTGAATTCAAAAATTATTCTGTGGCACATCACGGGTATTTTATGGTGAAAATTCGGGCTATAGAGTAAAATACGTTAGTATTTATTCATTCAAAGTTCTGGAAAAAATTAGTAGATTGGACTTTCATCACTCCATAATTAGGAGTTCGTGAGATTAGGAAACAGCTACTCAACGCAAGGTGAATTTCCATTATTGATTGATACGCAATGTGATAATTAATACAGCAACGAAGTAAAAAAAAATATTCAAAGTTTTTTTTCAAATCTAGTAGGGAAATTATGATGAATTTTGTAAGGAATAAATGCAATATTAATATTTATATTTAAATATCAACTTATAAATACAAATATATATTTAAAAAATCATCTCGTTTTATTCCCCACTACACACGGGGTAACCAGATAATGGTAATAATGGACAAAATCAGTAACCATTGGTTATTCACATTTTTATCGATAAACTTCGAAAAACGTAACCGTGGTATAGTAATGATTAAGGTTATATGTTCAATAATAATAATGTGAACCACTACATCCTATGAAGCGTCAAAGCTTCAGTATTTTGCAAGGAAGTACTGTAGGGACGTGATGGCCGTGCGTTGGTCCCAGGACGCTCAGTTCGGAACGATGTGGGTTCAATTCCCACTTGGGATAGTTAGTATTTATTTTTCGGCAGTTCTGAAAAATGAATCTTGGCACTCCCACTTTGGTTAGTACGCGGCGGCAACTCAGGTAGCCACCAAGGGTTGGCAAAAGGACCACTAGACTCGCTTGCCGGACTTGTTTCCCCCACCAAATATCAGTACCAGTACCAGTACCAATACCAAGGAAAGTGCTGTTTGTAGAACCATGGTTATACAAGGAGGAGATTTTTCCAAGATTATGCTCAACCACCAGATTTTTCCCTAATTCAGAGTACCCATTTTATGAGTCTGGATGGACTCCAGGAAGGCTCCGGGGTTAACTAACAGCTACTATAACAGAATAAATAATTATCTGCCTCATTATGATTCGATACTGGGTCCTTAGAGTTAGTAGCATAGTGCCTTACCTCTGTGCCATATTTTAATTTTTTAATAATAAATTAATAGTAAAATATTATAGCAGTAAGATAACATTTAAATAATAAATAGTACTTCATGGATTACGAAATTATATTAAACTCAAGTTCTATTTTATTGCTGTCATATTTATTATATATTAATTAATGTCTGGAATAGTTTGGCTTTGGATTTTTACATTTTTTTTCCATAAAGTGGGACTCGGGGTACTGATGTGAAAAAATAAAAATTTTGATTTTTGTCGATTTATCGTTACACTGTGGTACCTAGCTATTTAAAAATTAATGTAGTTTTCTTATTATTTTTTTTCGACCAAGACTCCCTTTGGAGTCCCATACTGCATGTAATTTTCTTATTAATTCATGTAGTATTTTATTTTCCGATAATTAGTCCCTTATAACCAACTTAAACCTCGTCAGCTATATGGGGTTCTAATAAAGCAGGTATCGTAATAAAATAGATTATAAATTAAAAACTAATACAAACTACTTTAACCCGAACAGTTTAATGTTCGAGTTAAAGTAGTTGAACCCATATAGCTAACAAATATAAATATCAAACAACCTAGATTACCCTTACCCTTACCTTACTCCTACTTTCTATATCAACTTACAGCTACCGGATTCTAATGTAACTTGACACTGTAAAGACGTGTAAGCTATATTTTTGAATTGATTAATATTATAAACAGATTAACCTGTAGGTTATATTATACTAGAAGAGATTCGTTCACTGAATCTTTAATTAAAGATTATTCAAGCGGCTTTAAGTTAGTATTAATCCAGTATATTGGAAAAGATCTGTTATTCACTGTATATCGATAACGAAAATGCCTATGAACTTTAAATTATTATTGGTGGTTTCTATTCTATTGCAATAAAGGTGAGTTTAAAAAACATTTAGAATCCAATTAATGTAAAGTAAATATTATTTCTAGAATATTTGAATAAATTACATTGTCGAATAACTTGAATCTATGGTTCTCCCCAGATATTATAGCAGCATTTGAAAGATAACGAAATTATCTACAATGTATAATTAAATTAATCTAAATCAGACCAGAATTAGGAAAAGATAGGGACTTGGGATCTGCGTTTATTTTTTAAATATTCTGTGCAGGTTTCTTTTTTTTTGTATTAATCCGTTAAAAAAGATATATAGAGCCTAAAAAACATTTGATAACCATAAAAACTAAACATCGTATGGAACATTATAGCCGTTCATTTAAGAGGTAATTTAATTCTCTATAACTCATAACAAATATTTTCAAAATAGGAATCGTATTAGGTAGCAAAGGTGGAAATATGTTTTATCTTTATCCAAACACATAAAATATTAGATCATATGAAACTGCAATTATCTACTGCAGTTTACAGATTCTACGTATGATGTGGTGTGCAATATGGCTGGCTACATTTAAAAAAAATTCAAACTCATTTGGTTAAAAAAAACGAGGCTTGCCACTGATTGAATAAAACTACGCAATGAAGTATTACAATAATATTAACTAGTCTATGATTTTAATTTTTTTCTTATATTTAAGATGAAATAGTGAAATAAATTTCGTTACATAATCAATTTTTGTATATTTTATAATAGTTAATTAAGGAATTCGATTAGGTAAATTATTTCTTTGTTGGGAGAAAAATTTAACTATTAAACCACTTTCTACATCAATTAGAATACTATTTATACACACTACAGAAAATTTAAAAAAGTAAAGAATTACATTGAAATTAAAATTATGTTAGCTTTGGTTAGTTATGCTCGGGAAAGTTTAATAAAGCGCGTAAATTTAAAGTTGAACAGCTGAAATTCATATTATATACATCTACTAGAGGGAAGAGACTTTTAGAGTTAATTAATTAATCCAACCATAAATAATTAGTAACAGATCTTTAAAGTGGTCTATTGTCATGTGAAATTATTGATTTTGATTATTGAAAAAAAAAATGAGGAAGACTAATCCTGAAACGCCAATCATTACAAAGATGTGAAAAATAAAGTAAATTTGTGAATTGAAAAATTGTCTTTAATTTAAATTAAAAACAAAGGCTATAAAAGAAAATAATAATATTTTCCATCCATTGAGTTTATTGAAATCAAACTAAATTAATAAAGGGAAATAAGGAATGAATAATAAATTATAATCATCCTTAATGGTATTATTATTGTTTGTTATCTAAAATTAATAATTATTTATAGCTCCCATAATTTTATTAAAGATTTAACGCTTGATGCATCCTAGTCGTAAAATGAAGGGCAAGGTTCTAAATAATTATATATTTAGGAATCAGAGGTTGTGGTGTATTCAAATTACAGAGTGTGGTTTACCTAATTTGGGAAGGCAGCTGCGAAATGGCACAAAAGAAAGAGAAATGTTTCGTCATGACATTTAAAAAACCGAAACCGAATTTGAGGTTGTAACTAATTTTACTAACCACTTAACCACTTACTTCTTTTTTATCTTGTGATTCATTGATTTGTTAGAATTATCAATATTTACTATTTTTTTTATAGACAAATAATTGTGATTTAACTAATAATAGCAATTGAATATAAAAATTCAGTAAATTCACTTTTGGAATGTTGTTAAAGGGGGTGTGCATCTAATATTTGTAAGTCAAATTTGGAAATAAATAGAATAAGTTTTAGATATAAAATTTCAATTTGTAGAAAAACCCTTTACTTTTTAGAAGCGGATTTATTAACTTTTTCTTAAATACTTGTTAAATTACTACTTATTTTATTATTTTTAACTCCCAATAAAAAAAAAAAAATGGTTATTATTTTAATGGTTAAAATTTATCAGTTTTGCTTTCTTACTGCCGAAGGATTTGTATCCATGCAGAAAACGAAAAAAAGGGTTTTACTTCTTAAACATTTTATACTCCAAATTAACATACAGAACCAGTTTTTCTGTAGTCAACTTTGAATTCAGGCATAATCGATCAATCGGGGACAATTTTATTTCAATATAATTTTCGGTAGTTATTGGGAGTCTTATATCTATATATTTTATTAAACTCTACTACTTTTTTTCTGATTCATAAGTAAACGCTGAAGAATTTATTCAAAAAGAAAGATTTTGAATAAATAATATAAGGGTATATAAATGTTTGTACCTCTTAACCCAAACAAAGATTCGCTGTCATCTTACTCTACGTTTTGGAACTCCCTGCTGAACTATTATCGAATATTTCACTATTTCAATGCCGTTAATAGTTCAGTGTACATAAAGTATAAAAAAAAAAAATTACCCAGAATTATGGGCAGTGAATATCCAATTTATTAAAACGGTAATACTAGTAAATATTAATTTTACATACTTATTTAATTATCATTTATTAAGATTATAGTTTTTTGTAAAACCCATCATCGAAATATTTCTTTTAAATTCAAAATTACGCTTTTACCACATTCTCACAACTTCCGTTAATCGGATTATATAAGGTCCCTAGTTCACATTAAATTATCCGTTATGTGAAGATAAATGAATAATAAAATATTATATAATATAAGAGTAATGCATATAAATAAAATGGAATTTAGCGCGCGCGACTCTCTGCACTCAATAAATCTTATAATACCTCCGAGTAAATAAAGAGTTGTGCAATTGTTTATAATTTTGTATTTATATTTGTACCTGCTAAAAAAATTTCCTGAGGAGGGTATGAAAAAAAAGAGATTAAATTATCAGAAAAAAAGATTTTATATCAAAATTGAATAAGACATTCATATTTGTGGAATGCTTTTCAAGGTTTTGCAAGAACGTCATCACAAAACATAAAAATTTATAAAAAAAAAAACCTAGGATGAATATTTTGGACTATTGATTTATATTTAAAAAAATATATAAAAATCATAAAAAGTGTTTGTGATTTTTTAAAGTTTTGTAACATTATTATTAAATCTAAAGATTTTTTTCAAAAATTTAAATTTATTGTTTTTTAATAATCCCGGAGCTGATAAATTAGTTCAATGATAATGATAATTTTTTTCTCAATTATTTAAACTAACAGAAGTGAAAAATACCTTGCAAGTTGTATAAAATGGTATTTACTACAATTTGCATGGTTTTATTAGAAATATCGTCGCAAAATATATAATTTCATCCCGAAATAGAATACAATGGAAACTGCTTAAAAATTTGTAATAAAAAAAGCTGTATGAAAATCAAAACGTTTACTTTTTTTTTGTTTTATGTATCTTATTTTATAATTAACTCGAAATATTTTCTTTAAGAATTTAAATACACTTGATTTATAATATAAATCAATTATTCCGGGTGTGAAAAAGAGATTTAATAACGATGACTATCTTTTTTCCTACTATTATGTGTACTAACATAAGTGTTTGGAAGAGTATATCACCGTTTAGTAATCAAATCAGTACGGTTCACCACATTTAAAGATTCACTTAAATTCACTTAGTAAAAAAACCGTGAAGGCCGAGGGTACACTTGTCAAAGCTATTCTTATAAAGCGAGTGATGGCAGCAACTAATTTAGTTTACTGAGCTATAAATCACCCATCACCCGCTTAATTTTACTTTCTTCATTAATTATATCTAATTTATTAAGAATAATAATACAATAACTACGTAAGGTTTAAATATCTTAGTTCAGAACCTAACTCTAGTACTCAGAGCCCCAATCTTCTAATTTTGACAATTAATAATTTCTAACTGTTAACTTGTAAAGATTAAATGAAAAGCACGAAAATGAATTCGGTTTATTCTAGGATTCACAACTGTTATCTACTTAGTGGTAGTTATTATTTATTTCTTTGAACGAATGTGAAAACTACAAAGAATTTTGATCTTCCTATAATTTGTATATTATATTAGACCCTCGTCTTAGTATTGTAAAGCGAATTGATCTTCGAGTTCAAAAATAATTGGGAGCTTTTATAAAAAGGCTGTAACATAAGGATTAATATATAATTGGCGATCGAATACAGCGATTTGCTGTTAGAATTGAATAATTACCTTCTACGAATCAAGCTAAGAATAATAAACGAAAATGTTCTTAGCCGCATATTATTGTTACTATAAACATCTTCATCATTTCGAAGCTATAAAAAAAAATTATATAGAGCCACTTTGACTTTAGTGACGAGAGTATTTATATAAAGAACCGCTTTAGGAAAAGGCCTAAGAACAAAAAACAAAAGGCCGTTGTCACACGCGATTATCCACTCAGATACCCGATCTTTGTAGTATACTTCCCGAGGTCTATTAGCACAGCTTACCTTCTTGGGACGGAGATATCCTGACTGTGTATAGAGAGCCAGCGAGGTCGCCGAAGGACGTCCACACGTCGGAGAGACTCTGGGACACGGAGACGTCCTCTGCAGTGGACACCAGCCTCAGGAAGAAGAGGAGTACTAAGGGTACCATCGCGGACTGAGCAGGCCGCAGCCTAGCCTTCTCTATTGTACCGCTTCCCCTACCTCTAGCACTGGTTGTAGAGGAAAGTTCTTTTATCGCTGATTTGTCTCTAGCTGACCTTTTCCAAAATTAAATGAAATTTAACATGTTAAAATCGTTTACAAATTTTAATTTCTTTTATTCGTATTCTTGAATGCTTCAGATATCCATCTGACAACCATGATATCTTTGAAAAGTTCAAACTTAAAATCTTTTAAGATAATGTTTTTAAAATTGAGGCGTTCGGTAGTAAAATATGGTAACTGACAATATTAAAACATTTAATTAACGTTCAAATATGGATCAGTTACCAGAACTTCATATCGACATTACTTCAAGAAAGTAAATTTCCTAAAGTTCCTATCAAAAATTGATGAAATTAACCTTAAAAAATCCGGTCAAGAAAAAAAATATATAAATTAATAAAAAATATTCAGTTTCCAGGTTTGACGACAGAAAGCCTCAATTTTATTGATTTAAGATTATCTTATTGTATAAGTTAAGTTCTATAGCAGCATTAGAATATTTAGATTTAACAAGTAGCTAAAGTGTGCATTATATTAAGCATTAACTGAAGCTCAATTCCACAAAGCATCATGTGGTCTCTTAGTTCTCTTCATAGAAATTATTATCTCTCGTCTTCTTTACTTGATGAAATAGTTGACCTTGTGAAGTTACTTTCTTAACTTTTATTCTTTTTTTCAAAGATGCTTTTGTCCGTTTCTGTAAACATTTTTATTGTTCAATAAATAACGTAATATAATTATTCATTATCAAGTATCAATGAATTGAATAGTACACTTAAAGTTTTATAGGTAATTTAGGAGGTTTATCTACAGGTACCTAACCTACTCTAACCCATACTGGACGGATTCGGTTTTCATTCCGGGCCGCCACGAAGTAAAAGTTAACTTCCCTCACAGTCCCAAGCCGGATTCGAACAGGTGCCACTGCAGTTACGAGGTTGTTAAGGTGGCGCCTTAACTCCTTCGGCTACATAAGGCCCACACCAGATTCCAACTAATTAGAAAGGTCCACGGAATTTAATAATAAATCTGTGACTAAGACACAGAATGGAACAGACCTGGAATGGAACCAGGTTTTTATGAAGTTTAACCCGCTGAAAGATGATTTAAATATTTTTGATGTAAATTACTATGGGTTCAACCGGACTGGGATAGAGTATGGAAAATAAATAGTTATTTGTTCTTTTTTCTTATATATTTTTATGAATATCTGGTTTAAAATATCCATAATTCTAAAGAACGATAATTTCTATTTAAAAGTATTTAAATAAATTTAACTTTATTAGAACTATGTTTGAAAATAAAATAATAAATTGAAAGCAGTAATACAAGATAGTTTTCAATCCACATTTTAGCTAGTTAGTGAGGTACATAGGCGCGCTTTCCCCAAATAGTGGTAATTGCCACCAGCCGACCAGAACAATCCTCGGCAGTGACCGCCGAACGAGGGCTTTAATGTAACTAATTAGTAAGCAGTGCTGGAACTCATGGATGGGGCCTCGTCACCCGTGCTGGTGTGTAGCGGTACACATCTTCAGTTGGGCTAAAAATGGAAGCCGATAACAACTCCAAAACAAAGTATAAAGGAAAATGGTACAACGGAAAGTGTTTAAGTCAAACAGGGTAGGACAATACTTCCTTTTTATTATAAAAATGTTTATAAAAAATATTTAGAGTCTTTATATCGTAACGTAAATAGCAAGAGACAATGGATGCTTCACATCTTTGATGCAGCACACGCAAGTGCATACACAATTTGTACTTCCACTAGCAAGTACGCTTCAATTGATAGGATAATTTTTGCTTGTCACCAAGGCACAAAAGATGATAGGACCATTCAGCTTAATTTGCTTGCTCAAAACGGTCAGCAATATCAATCAAGGAAAAGTTTAGGAAAGACATTTTACTTAGTACAAATGTATGCTGGACTTATCTTAAACGTTTTGAAGTAGAAAAGTGAAAATGGAAGGGGGGGGGAGACTTAGTAACTTTAGAAATTGAACAAAAATGAAGATCAGTTGTTATAATTAATATTTAGCGAAACACACGCCAGGTTAAATAGATTTGCTCATATTAAAAACATTACCAAAAGTTCTTTTACTTGAACAACACCTTTGGAAAGAAGAAATAATCAAACTGTACAAGAGAGGGTGGTATTTATTTGTATAACAAGGATTATTTATCCCTTTGCCATAGTAACGATAGGACAATATCATTTCATATTTGCCTTGTAAACAGAACAAAAATTCATTAAAAGAGAGGGTTAGACTTTTTAGAGACTTTTTATCATTGTATGGTGTAATGGTTTGTGGTTTAAACAACAAAACAAGTTGTTTTTGGATTTTATTTATTTGTTTTAATTAACCTAACAGACTCAATTGTTTTTATTTTTAATGATATCTTATTGTTAATTACTTTCAAATTATCTACAACAATTTCGTTTTATGGATATAGTTTCCAAATGTAATTTATGTAGAAAAAAATGGATCCAGGAATATTAAAATTAATATTTTATTACTTTTCAAGACCTATTGACAATAAAATAAACTAACAAATAAAAATTCAATCATCTGTAATATAGTGCTAATTAATAAAAGCTGAAAAAAAACTCAATAAAAAAAACAAAATATGCTTCTATTAACATAATTATACGTCATGCCTTTTAGCAAAATTTATTAGCCCATCTCTATATTCTATAGTTTTAACTTTGTGTCATTCTCCTAATTATACCACTGCATTAAGAAACACAAGAATCATTAATTTACTTAAAAAATATCTACATTATCTCTTAATTAATCCCAAACTGAAGATTAGAATGGTTAATTTCCTAATATTACTTTGAAAACTATGTTGACGATGCATTTGTAATGGGGTTCCCTGGAAAACACTGTCATTGAGGATGACCTGGTGACAATCTTAAAAAACTTAAACATGTATGAGTCTGTGCTATTTTTTTTTTTTTTAATAGTATAAATTAAATTTAAGTTTTTTAAAACTCTTTTTTTTTTTTAGAAACGCGTGTTAATCGGAGACTGAAGAATATAATTATCTATAACATAAATATTTCTTTATTTTTGTACACCATATTTTCTTTTAACATAAATAAAATAAAAAGAGTATTATGAGCCATAAAAGCATTATAAGTCAAATCGTATACAGTTATTTCTGTTAAAGTGACTACGCAAACAGATAGAAGTATCTGAATATACAAGGCAAAGATGGGAGTTTCCTTCCACAAGTTCTTATCTTACGACTTAGATGAGTTTCCTTTCTAAATCTCGGTTATTTTCTTTCGGAAAATTTAATGGAAACGTTTATTAGCAACGATAGCACTAATGACTGTCTGAACTTCTAAGGATTCCTTTCCAGATATTAGAATTTCCCTTAGATAAGGGAAGCTTTAATTTATCTAGTTTCGGATAACTGAACATATTGTGTTTTAATTTATCGTGTTCATATAAATTTGGGAATTTATTACCAAGTTTTTCTGATTTTTTTTTTAATTACGATCGACTAACACTTGGTGACGGAAGTTTTAAGAGGCGTTAATCCAAGAATTAGTAATACAATTGTGCTTCTAATCAAATTTTTCGTTATTTTAAATTTTTTATATAATACCCTATAATATAAAACATATAAATTAATCTTTATGTATCATTCTTACCTTTATAATATTATGTTTTATCTTCTTTTAGTGTCATCTGCTCTCTACAGATACAGATATACTATTTCTTAGTTTGTGGGATATATATCACTTTTTTCTGTTTAAATAATGGTTGTTTGAGTTTTTTTATTTTTTATTTTTATTTTATTTTATTATTATTATTTTATTTTTATTTTTATTTTAGTATGTATGAGATCATTTATCAATATTACCTACTGCCCACAACTGTGTGGCAGATTGTAATATCTATCAATAAATAAATCTATCTATCAAAAAAAAAAAAAAAAAAAAAATAATGGTTGTTCTCTCGCTTTTTTTTCCAGACCTAAAGGCTTGAAATTTAAGCCGAAACTTCTACACGAATAAAATAAGTTTTACTTATTTATTTTTATCATTACTGAGCGCACATTCCACCATTTCTTCATGTTGAATCTGTGGTTGACTATAAACAACTCAGTATTTAAAATTGATAGTATTTTTTTGTTTTTTAAATAGGGAATGGATTTATATGTTTTGTTTACTTGTGCATCTTTTTTATTTTATTTTATTTATTTTTTAAGCCATTAACAATTTCCATGACCTTAGCTGGGTTTTTTTCTAAATTGATATTGCACTATCATGAAGTTATGCCCTCCCATGTAGAACCGCAGAAATCTTAACTGCACAGGAACTGGCTCGCCCTTTAAAGGAATGTATTAATAAAAGATGGCAGGAAATGTGGTATGAAAGTCCACCCAGTAAGTTGAAATCTATAAAGAAAGATGTGAAGTCCTGGATTACAGCAACCCAAAGTAACCCGCCACGAAGAAGTAGTGATCAACCGACTCAGAAGAGGACATACCCGATTGACACACATCCACCTCATAACAGGAGAGGCCCCTCCAAAATGTTCGAAATATTAAAGAAAGCTGACCGTCAAACACATTTTTGAAGAATGTAATCACTACAAATTAACTCGGAGTAGGTGTTCGTTTTTAAAGCCAAAGAGCAAAAAATGTTCAGGTAAATGTATATTGACTAATAAAATTTTGGTTGATATCTATCCAATACGTCTGGTTTATAATTTGATAAATAATACTGTAAACCACATACAAAATTACTGTAACAATATTAAGTATACATGGATTATGCTATAACCTGTGAGGATTTAAATTGAATTTAATTTGAAACGAAAACCACTCCATGTTGTGAGGAAAAGTGAATAGTCATTTGAATAAACAGGTAGTGTTCTGGTATGTCAAACCCGAAATGAGGTTTCACTAACAGTAAAAGTTATACCAATTTTTCTAGTATGACTACTAAAAAAAATAAATAAAGTATTTAAGGTATCATTCGATGCTTTAAAAAAAAGTTCCAAATCCTTCAATAACTTTACTAGACAAACGGTCTAAACTTCTAATCCATTACAAAAGACTGATCTACATAACAGTAATAAGGCCTATCTGGACATACGGAGTTGAGCTTTGGGACTCCACTAAACCATTTAATTCCTCTCATATCCAATCGTTACAGTCCAAAATAAAATCATATCCAAAATTCTCCTTACTTTGTAATAAATCAAGTCATCCATCAGGACCTCAATGTTCCATGTGTTGCCGATTTGGCCAGAACTAGATACCAATCCTTCGATGATAAACTTCTCAACCACCCAAACCCACTTGCTTCTAACGTGGCTTCTCCTTCAATACCTATTGAATCCCCCTAAGTGTCTGAAAAGAAGATGGCCCCGAGATCTTCTTCTCGAGTGACGTTATTGAAGTTCCATGAATGGATATATTCTCCACATGTTTTTATCATGTCATTTTATATCTAATAGCAAATTTACTGGTTGTATGTAATTGTATACAGTTGAAAATAATAATAAATAAATTATTAAAAAAAAGTCCTTCAATTACAAGTAAATAACAAATTCTTTTCTCTCATAAATAAAAATAACTAAATTATACCTGATAGTTTTTCAAAATGTTTTGGTTTTCCTGAAGGAAATATAACCCAGTACCGCCTAGACTCCGCAGACAATTTCATTTCCTCCTAGAAATGTCTTCGAGAATCCCTAGTTTGCGATTCCCAGAATTTAGGGAAAATCCTCCTCCCTAAACACCCAGAAGACGCAGATCATCAACCTCATCTCTCCATCCAATAGGGTAGAATGGGGTTTAAGGAATATTAATGTTAAATGTAATACGTGGCATTATAAAGCAGAAAATCGCCACCTCTTTGTGTCTCTGGAGGTCTTTCAACGGAGACATCTTAAGGAAGAAATGTCTTTGTTGCCGACTGAACATTGAAGGTCAGTTTACCTGTAAATAGGTCCAAAACATGAATACTAGTGAAAACCGCAAAAATCAGTAAATGTTGAGTCACGTTTGTGGGACTGCCGCATAATTGTTTTTTAAACTTTCATTTTATCCTATAAAACAGATGTACTATTTTTTCCAAAATTTTAGATACGTAATTTTGTTATTTTCAGGCAATTCAAAATTTTAACTGTTCAAAGATTTTTGATTTAAAAAATTCTTTACTTTTCAAACGAAGATATATCAATTATCTTTGAAAAGTCATCAATTGTTGGGGAGCCAATTAGAAAATTTATCTAGAAAACAAACATGGATATTTCGTCTATATCCATAATTGCAAATGCTGAAATTGAAAGCTAGAAGGTTCTATCTGTGAGGATGGTCACGTCTCCACGAATCATTTCCTTCTGATAGCACTCACAGTGACAGCGGTTTGGATCTCATGCCCTTAATTCTCTTCAGTAGCCTGCTTAATATTGTCAATATTTTTAAAGGCCATTTTTTTCTAATTATAAAAATAAAACAAAGTAAATAGGTGCTGATAATTATCAAAAGTATCAAATAAAAAGTTATTTGGAAAAAAATTGTTAAAAATAATTTTTAAATCAGATAATACGAAATGTTGGTGTTGGGGCGAGGTGTGTTTCCTAGTGAAAAACCGACCTCTTCCCCAGAGTTAAAATCTTCGCTGGTTCGAGATAAAATAAAACGGAGGACCTGAAATAAATATCACATACAAAAAAAACATAAATAAAATAATAGAGAAAATGAAATAATAAAGAAAAATAACTTTCCAAGTGATATACAAATTTAATTAATTAAAATATAAACAAACAAAAAAATGAACTATTATGTTGTTACAAAAAAGTGTGGAGTAAAAAAAATAAAAATATTTTGATACATGTTCAAACAAAAAAATAAAACAATTCTATTTACACAAGATATAATAAGTTAATTAAAAGCAAATAAATTATGAAGCTCGGAAGAAGAAAAGAAAGTCACTCACAGATGGTCGTGGGTGTCGATATGCGCATATCGACAATAACATTAAAGTGTAGAGTTTGTTGACCAGAGTGACCGCCGGCGAGCTGATGAGAGAGAGTCCAAGGCAGCCCGACGACACCAACAACTGATGATTGCACAGTTGTGACTGCCGGCGAGTCGACGAAAGGGTTCCAAAAATAAACCAAACAGCTCCAGCACAAACTTGGCTCAAAGAACGATGGCGGCGGAGCGTCTTGCACTGTGCCAAAGCCTCCTAACATGGCTCGCATGCTTCTTAAATCTTCACAGCCATCTGCCTCATCCGCGGTTATGCAGGCAATGGCCCCACTGTCTTCGATATCGTTCTGCACATGTTACACTCAGCAATATATATATATACACTAAACCTCCTTATATCCCTTATTTTTGTGTATCAAATTAATATTACAAAATTACGTATGTATAGTTAAAAAATAAATAAACTTACAACTAACAAAATTAAAAATCACTTGGAAAGTTGCAAAGAAAATTAACCTAACTAGGAACAAAACTTTTGGGCTTTAACAGTTGGTTAATTTTTGAATATGAACTTTTCTATATCAGAGGTTTAATTAGGTTTATCAACTTAATTAAAAAGAAAATAACCATGAACTCTAAGCTATTGGTATGCAGATTACCCGTGTTAACAAATAATATAAAAATATTGTAGATAGGTATGTGTCTCACTTCTTTGGTTGCCAAAAGCGTCGAAGAGAATTGTTTGGTATAAAATAATTTCTTTTACAGTTTTAAATACACATCTGCAGTCATTGTAAAAAAATAATATAAAAATTGTATTGTAAAAAAGTTTAAAATCTAATAATTATATTTCGGAGATGAATACAGCTAACAATCAAATAGACCTACACTTTCTTGCCACATGTCCAATTCTATTTCGGTACAAACAACGCAGTCAAAAGGAAAGGACAGCCCAAAGAGATAGGAGGAACGAACGATAAATAGACAATGAAGAGGAACTGGAGGTAATGGAATCTACACCCTAAATATTCGGTCAGTATTTTTCAAGTGAGCTGTATGTAAAGTTTTTATGCTGAAAAACATATATTTGTTTCTAAAAATAATAATTGCTCCTTCCAAGGGTCTGTTGAGATCAAAAAAGTGGTAAGCTTGTGGAGATTTATGAAAGAATCATAAGCAAGGAAAAAGGGAAGGAGAATCATAAGGGAAATGATAGCACATCCCCTACAGTACCTTATCCCTTATTTGAGACAATTACCTTAGTTAAAAGTATATCTTTCCAGATATCAATCAGTTTAGTAACTTTTTCGTGATTCCAGAAAGGTTAATCACCATTTCCTGTAGTATGTTGGTATGCCGGCGAAAGTTATGAAATAGCTGATTAGGAGTAATTATGTGTCGACCGAATGTTGATAGGTGTAAGGCAGTATCTGGTTAAACGAGGGATGCTCAATAATGTGTCCAACTGACGTGACCTGTGCTCGACTTACAGCGTTGGGCAACTATTAAGCTAATAGATAAAATGTCTATGGATACGATATTTATTTATCAATGATTCATTCATGAATAAGGTTTAATAACAATTTTAGCTATTAGTTTTAGCTATAGCTAATTTTTGCCCGTCTTTGTCGACTTATGTAACCAGTATCAGCAGTCACCATTTAAAAGTTTTTTAAATGCAAGTAATCAATAAAATATCTTACAACTCCTCTTTGAATATCTTATAAATAATTAAATATATAAATGAGTTAGTTTGAAAATAGTAATCTGTTTACATCTTAACTAAGTTGAATAACATGGCTGGTAACACTTAACTTATTTTATTTTGTACTTAATATTAGTACTACGTGAGTTTTTTAATAAGTTCATAATTTTTATACTGAGTATGGTTTTATTTTTTTAAATATTATTAACAATCTGTTTGAGAATCTCTGAGTTAAAGCTTTTTTCGTCATGTAAGTACTTAATAAAAAAAATAAAACAAGACTTTTATGTGTTTTTTTTTTTTGCTTTATCGAATGTCAACCAGGAATATTTCCATAATGGTTTAAATAAGAATTCCTTAGGGTTTAAGTGTCTTAGTTAAAGTTATAAAAATAAAAATATTTTTCCGTGTCTATGTTTCATAGTAACATGCGGATTCCAAGTCATTCTTCTGTCGGAGGTATGTTATAGATGGTGTCAGTCAAGGAATTAGATTGTTGTCGTTATAAACTGTTATTCAACATGAAATTTAGCTGGATCGTGCAGAAACAATTTCTGAATTGCTTAGTATAAAAATATACTTACCTAACCTATTTTCGTTTTGGGCTAGGAAGAGAGGGGATGAAAGGAGTTATGTTTTCCTTATGACATTTCAACCTCTCCTACTTTTATCCGAAATGTTTAGCAACAAATAACATAAACAAACATTTTTGACTCGGTTTGTGTGTTATGTATAATAATATGATTTCAATATTGAATGTATTCTGAATAAGTTAAATTCATCACAACTTTCTTTGCCCTATAAGTTTAATAAAATAAATTCCAAAGCGTTTATCAAGGGATCCACAAAGAAGTTAGCCACCGAAAAGGATGTGGAAGGCCAGTGAACGACGAAGAGGAATACATGGCCCCCTTAGAGCAGCCCTATCCTCGGTGACGGTCACTTTCCACACGTAGCCCTGTCCTGGAGAAAGTATATCAGTGACCAGTATTCTTAGCCCCCGTCTGCGATAAATGATATTATCCTGCCCTAACAGGATCTGTCACCTCTGCAAGCCTTATCCAAACAATGTCTTCTGCTTCCTTCAAGGTCTTAGTCGAAGTGAATCTACCATTGAATCGATTGAAAGCAGGCTCTGTCGAATCCTAAATGATTGCCATCAGATACACGTGTTCTGAAATAAAATTTTTGTGTTGTAAGTTCTTTGGCATTTTAAATGGTTAAATATAAATATATGTTAGTATTTGTCAATTTATTTTTGCATCCTTCTACACTCTTGACTTTTCTCAATTGTTTTCAATATATTAGAAGCTATTTTTAGCTGCTAATATACTACTTGGTGGGTATTTTAAAAAACTATCCCATTTTCCCCCCTAAAGTTAACCATTAATAAAGCTTAAGAAAATTAAAACAAAAATTAGTCTCAAAATTCAAGGCAGTTTCTCAATTCTATTACAGAATTAATATCACAGTGACCCATCTTATTCAAGAAGTCAATTAATACTACAAAAACTTTCTAGTAAATATTACATATAGATATAATATAAATAAAGATAGACCGTAGGTTAACTAGAAGACGATCTAGATGAAAAAAAAATATGCTTATGATATTGTTAAATTATTTGCAGCTTTATTATTCACTCCACTATCACTCTATATTTTGGTTATTCTACATGGCTCCCTTTTTAAATTTTTTATTTGATAGATTTATTTATTGATAGATATTACAATCTGCCACACAGTTGTGGGCAATAGGTAATATTGATGAATGATCTCATACATACTAAAATAAAAAATAAAATAAATAAATAAAAAATAAAATAAAATAAAAAACTCTGTTAAAATATACACAAACAAAAGAATAGACAAGATGAACATAATCAAACTATCTGTATGAAAAATAAATAAATAAAATAACATAATGATAAAATAATATATACAATATTTTTTAAAAAACATTTAATACTAATTTACTTTTTTTTCTACCTAAATTTCTGTCACTTACCATTCTAGAGGGTAACATTTTTTACTGCCTCAATGTTATTAATTTATCAGTTCATCATTAATTACAATGCCAGTTGATATATATTTTTGGTTAATTAGATGTTGTGAGATATTCATATATTCAGTTGCGTTCCCTAAAACCGGTGGCACGGCTCTAGTCTTGGAGATTTGAGGATAATGATCTCTATCAGGTAGATGGAGTAGAGAGACAAAAAAGGAAATTTACGAAAAATGCATTCCTTTCCTTAAAGAAAAATTCCAACAGAGCTTCGAACAGAGTTCACCGTTGTTGAACAATAAACCACTGGTTCGAATCTTGTGGAATAATATCAAATAGAACAAGGAACTTCCTAGAAGACCTAGGTCCTAGGTTCTTAGAAGATCTGGCGGAAAATTAGCTCTGAGGACATCTGATATTATTCATTTATTTTGTTAAGCTTTTTTTTTTTTTTTTGCTTTTTTTAAAACTTATTTATTCAATTTTTTTAATCTTATTTTTACGTTCTTTAATATAACTATTGGTTTTTGCTAACTTATCTGTGTGTTTTTTACTTTTTCTTCTGCTGTGACTATTTCATTTTTTATTTATTTCTATTTATTGATAATTTCGTTTAATATTCATTGCATTTGTGTGACGGATTGAACGCGTGTTGCGGATCACTGAAGAAGGGAGATATGAGAGAATACCATACATAGAGTAGAAAAACAAGAGAAAAAGAATGAATAAAGGAGAAGTAATAATTATCAAGAAAGATTATATTTGAGATATATTGTATATGAGATATAGGTAATTACTATTTGTAAAACCAAATATTGTATCTTGTACGTTGGATTAACATATGTTAGTGTATATATACCCTATGATGGATTGATAAGTATAGTGTGTGCAATCCGTTTTATTTTGGTCAGCATTGCCGAATAAAGCATTTCTCTCTTTCTTACCAGTTCATTACCTATCACCATGTTTATTATTATTCTCTCTTAACTAGAGTACATATCCTCATCCGTTCCTCATCCTTATGGAATTCTATTCCCTCTTTCATTCGTAGTTCTAATACCCTTCCAACCTTCAAATCCCGTATCTTCGACCACCTTCTGTCCAGCCATCTCCGGAAGTATAACAATTGAAAGTTTCAAACAAGGTTTATATATTTTCTGTACTTAATGTCTCAGTTTTTTGTTTATTTTGTAAATATGTACATTAGCAGAAATTGTTTCTTTCCATTTATTAGCTTTAGTTTTTTTTCTATAACTTATTATCAGAAGTATTTGTCATCTTTTGTTTTATGATATGACATATGATTTTCCTTTATTTATTCTATTGTTATTTTATATATTCTGTTAATTATTTTAGTTCATTTTTATCTTTTTAAATTCATTACTTTATTATATTTTATCACGTTTTATAATTTCATTTTTATTTTGTATTTCACTCTAAGCCTAATTTTGACGCGTGTATATTATTCTAAAGGTATCAATCCCAGAATAAATATAGAATATTATTATTATTGTTATTGTCATTATGTTAGCTAATAAATTTTTGAGTTCATGTCTCAAATAATTTGGTTTAGGTTTTAAAATAATTAGTTTAAATGGATGCGTTTTTACTTCCACGTTTAAATTTGTTTTGTTTACAGGTCATTTTTATAGTCTTACATTCGTTTTATCAACTTTCAATCTTTTTATTTTAGCCCTGATAAAGACTCGCGTTGTGGATGAAAATTTTAACAATGGCTGAAAACTAGTTTCGTTCCTCATGACCGCATACCTGGCCCTTTCCTTCTAGTTCTATTAAATACTAGTTCATGATGTCTGCATTTTTTTAGTCAATCTCAATTATTACCACTTTTTAGCATGGGGCTTATTGAATATTGGACATCTTTCTGATTTAAATCTATTGATTCAATCACTGTAGGATGCTGTGGGTTCAGCAAGTTTACTTCTACAATGGATTGCTGAATTGTTATAGGTTTTGATATTAAGAATAAATCATTTTTGGTTGATTTATCACCTATATATTTACTATTATTTTTGTTTCTTATATATTAATTATTATTTTTTAAAATTATTTTTCTAGAAAAGA
>NW_027105103.1:258886-268488 GCF_000696795.3 Halyomorpha halys
ATTTTTCCTTTTTTTAACTTATTTATAGTTCATCTGTGTTTGATTCTTTTTCATTATAGGATTGGAAGTTTGTCATGCTGAGTTATGAGATATCTGTTTTAGTTTTACCTGTTATTTCTTTTTCTTTTTTTTATCAACTATTGTTATTAATTTTTTTTTCAAATTTAATTCTTTGCTTATATTTACATTGTTCTGTGAGTTCATTTTTATATTTTTAAATTTTGTATCATACTCCAAGGCACTAAATCACCTTTTTGATGCCTGTAATATAATAAGAAATAACTAACCACAAAATAAATACAAAATATTATTCACTATGTATTGATTTTTTTTGTTATCAGTCGTCACATTCCTGACCGATGGATGAGTTCAAAATAAAAATAACGTGTTATACAAGTTCGATCTCTGAAATCGTGCAAAAACATTTTAATATTTTTTTCTTATTCAAGATATTTTTGCCAATCTTTCTTTTTTAATTTATAAAGAATATTGTAGACAAAAATAAAAAAAGAATTATAAAAGGAATTAACGGGTAGATAAGATTGAATATTTACGGATCAAGATTTAAACAAAAAAAATTAAATTAAATATTATAATAAACAATATATAAATTATTTATTGACCCTTATCTCTAGACATATTAAATACAGGTTTTTCGATATTTAGTGCTTCTTATACTCCTATCTAAAACGTTAATTGAATTTAATATACAATGAATGTGGAATATTGTAAACATAATAGTCTATTGTTAACAGTTTTCTCTCTTTATTTTATGACCGGGCCTAGAACGAAATATACAAAGTATTAGATTACGCTGAGAAGAACTAGCCCAGGGAAAGTTGTTACATTACACCTCGTTGGAATACAATACTGCCTCCACTTGACTACCTTACTTCCTCCTCTTTTTTTAGGTTATTTATTTTTTGTACATGTAATTTATATATATTTATATAATTTATCATGATAAATCTCTGTATGTTTTGATATCATTTTCGTTACCGTCTTCAAGCTAATAATCGTTCATTGCTCATTGGAGGTATGGCCAGGGAATCAGTACTATTGAATTAATTAAATTAAAAAAAAAATTACACTAGATATAAAAATGTCAAAATAAATTGGTGTTATAATAAAATTTTTTTTATAATAATAAACTAAAAGTCTTCTATATAAGACCCTCCGCCATCAACATTTCGCTGCCAGCGTGTTTCCTCATTGTTCAGTGGCTCCTTGTAACTCTTATAGCGGAAGGCATTCGAGGCACCTCGTCGAAGTTGTCTGCACCGCTGGAATCGAGTCAAATCTCTTCCCTTTCAGGTATTTCTTGACTTAAAGAAACAAAAGAAGTCGCTGAGAGCTAGGTCGGGGCCGAAGGGTGCCCGCGGCAGTGTAACCGCGATGAATTTGGCAAAAACGTTTGTGGCGGTGAGCATTGTAATGGACCCAATCGTCTATGATCTATGGGCTGACTCGATCCTTCTAATGAAATTTAATCTAACAGTAAGACGACGGTCAAAAGTTTGTGCACTTTCTCTAAATGTTTATCATTTTAGCCTGCTGAAGATCTTCCTGAGTCCTCCAGGCTATCTTTGTACCTCTTATACGTGAATACATGAAAACCGTTACACGTGACTTGACTTCTTCATACGAATCATATCAAAAGTCTCTGTTACGTTTTTATTTTTTTCAGTTTAACATAGAATGCTAATGCTTTATTAAATACTTCCGCTCTAAGTGGCTTGTAACTTCTTTTACTTTATATATTTTCGTTACTTTTTTTTTTTTTTATTATTCTCTTTTTCCTATTAATCTCTAAATATATTTTTTCTCTTCACACATTTTTTTTTCCTTTAACAAATGTAAGAAAAAGTTTATTTACAAGTTAAATCATAAAACATTTAAATTATGTAAATATAAATACCTAATAATTTTACATGTTTTCGCACAAACATAATATTTAATTTAAATTTAAAAACACTAAACCATCAAATTCCTCCCGAATCCAATCCTTACAGTCCATTCCTTCCATGGAAAACTTCCCAACCACCCAAATCCACTTGTTTCTAACCTGGCTTCTCTTTCATTAGCTAATAATCCTCCTAGGCGTCTGAAAAGAAGATGGCTTAGGGATCTTCTCTTCTAGAAATGTTATTGGAGTTCTATCAATGAATAGATTCTTCACATGTTTGTATCATGTCACTATCTCACCTACAGCAAATTTACTTGTTGTATATATGTTATACAGTTGTAAATAACAATAAATAAATTATTAAAAAAAAAATTAAAACACAACAAACATTTCCATGGACATGAATACACGCATACAAAAAAATAAATAGCTTAAAATAAAAGTAATATAATTGATAAATATGACAAGTGATAAATATATAAAGAAATATATAAAAAATATTAATATACCATGAGATCAGTAGTATTCCCTAGAAGAGTTCTCTCGCTGTTGAGTGATATTAAGATAGATGAGGATAGAGGGCACAAAGAAGGTGGTTAGCGAGCGTAGCATCCCTATAGAGGTGGGAGCACTAGCGGGGAGGGGGTGAATCCGTGCCCTTGATGAAGGGATTAGGGACCCATCAAACATTTAGCTGTGGGCCCTGTTCTAGGTCAAAAGGGTCTTTTCAGGTCCTCATCGTCCGTCCGCTCCATAATTCAAGTCACTGGCTTAGCAAGGGATATTTATCGAAAGCGGCCATTCTGCCTTTCTTGAGAGATGAATCTTTGAGTGCTCTCCTAGTACAGAAGTAAATCTTCTATGATGTTAAATGGAACAGGCTTCTGGATTATCTCCGCTCCTGATCTTGCATAAGGCAGATTGTTTTTAACTTATAGGTAGCTTATAAAGTGACTGTCTTGTATAGTAACCGTAATATCATCCAATCATGGACTTTGTACTATTCATCACGTGTTCGAATGGCTAATTTCGCTTCATGCTTTCTTTGATCAAAGATGCAAAATCATTCCTAATTTCGAAATTCGAAAAGTCCTCCAACATGATTATTAATTCAAAACTTTAAAAAAAATTTTTTTTTTTTTTTAACCTGTACTACCTTGTTTTAACTAATATTTCAATTTTTCTCGTTTATCTGAAATGTAGAAATTCTGGTCAAAACATGTTTCTCTATTTATTTTATACCTTCAATGTAGTATACATTTAAATATTCTAGATTAAGGTTTAAAATTATTTTTTAATTATCCTGTTTACTTCATTAGTGACCATTCAGCTTCCTTTTTCTGAATTTTGTTTTTCATTCCTGGAAAATATCTTAATTATGTGTGATCCTTCATCCGCTGCCTCAAACTTTGTCTTAGTTGCTTACCTCTATATTACGCCTCCGCGTTTTCACATATCGTTGAAAAATAGTTACAAAATTAGATTATTCCTTTGCTAGAAAAATAGGTTCTACCATTGTAGTACTCCATCCGATCGAAGATTAGATTTTTAGATGAAAAAACATGCCTTATCTTATATACTAGTCAACATTTTCAAATCTCACAATGTGTTGGCCATTCACTATGACGAAAACATAGAACAGCTATCAAGACCATTGTTGCACAGTAGCTAATTTTAGGTATCTCATTGTTTATGAATATTCCACAAATCATGTGTATTGTAGCAAAGCCTTCTTCTAATTATCAGGTAGTTTTGCTGAATCTCCGATGTAATTCTTTTCATCATCTCTGGGTTTCATTGCCAATATTCTATACTGCTTATTTCGTTCTTAGCGTCATGAGGTAACTATTCTTCTTATATGGTCTCTTAATGAAAAATAATCATTTCAGATTATACCTCACCATTGTAATGAAGAGATTCCTTAAGGATCTAAAATTATTATTTTTATTTATCACTGGCTAGCTCCATTGTTTCCTCCAATAATAAAACATCCATTTTCGTCTGAATAATATGTCATCTTCCTGAGGTCTTTTATATCAGTAAAATTCACACACTACATAAATGTATACTTCGACAACTAACAACTCCTGAAAATATAATAAACTGACTTTATTGGCTATAAATAGATTTGCAATACTTACAAAGAAGTGTGAACAATTTCATTTCTATTCGAGTTTCTCTGAAATTTTTCAAGACCCTCGTGCCAATCTGCAAATATCCCACCAGTCAAATTAATCATATGGTTCGAATTTCACTTTATAACCAAATAATATTAGATATACGTATTACTTGCCTAATTTATTTCATAAATAAGGATAACAAAAATTTGTCTTTATCTATCACTTATAAAATTTTACAAATGAGGTTCTAATTGATTTAGTATTGTTGTGTAGCATTGAATTTTAAATAAATGCAACTAGAATCCATGAAAGACTTTTAAAAAATCATCTTTTTTCTGTAGTTTTAACTTATTGTGATTAAAATTTAAAAAAATGCTTTAATATTTAGTTCATGCTGTAGCTCATAAAAAAGCCATGAGCCATTTGGTCCCATTTACTCTCATGATGTTTTCATATACCAGCAGTCCACCAGTTTTTATGGACCACATCCCATGGATTATGGGATTCGTTTTAATTATTACTTTAGGGAGGTTAGTTAAAACTACCCAGAAATATATCTTATGAGAGGTAAACCCACACCTTTTATGAAATATTCTTTTCGAACGATAAATAAAGAAAACATTTTATTCCCAAATTATGATAATATTATAACTGTATAATCGTTGAACTTCTTGATTTGGAAGTATTAAATTTTAAATCTAAAGGTCTTTTAGCTCCCACTTACCAATATATGAAATATATTTAAATGAAAGTAGTATGATCGTTCGATATTTTGAATTCGATTTTTCGACCGAAATATGCTTTTTTAACTAACGCCCTTAAGTCGAAATTGCCAATTCTCACAAAATGGTTTACTGAACAGCCTAGTTAAAAACAAAAAATCGTACGAAACCTTTTTAAATAAAAGTGACTTACCGAAAATGTCACTTATATCGATTAAAACACTTCTTTTTCGATTTTCTCGAATCGAAAAATTTTGATTAAACTCAGACAATCAATCAATAAGGTGATTTTTAGTTTCAGCTAGGTATCATCTTCATTAAAACAGTTAGGGCTTAAGTGAATTTTTAAACAATTTTCCTCTAAAGCACCATTTATTTGTTTATTTGAAAATTTTAACCATCTTTCATTATCAGCCATCATAATCTCATAATCTATGATCCTCGTTACCACATAGAGGTTTGAGGTTCCTGCTTATACTGCCGCCTCTACGTCTCTCTCTTTGCCACCAATCTTCATCTCTCTTACCAATGTAGGACTCATCCCCTCTATATTAGCCTCATAGTCCTTTCTGAGAGTGATGGTTGTTTAACATTTTAAGAAGATGGCCAAACCGCCTTAGTTGGGATTCTTCTATAGTGGTGTGTTTGGTATTCACCCCGAGACTGGTGCTTATTGCTTTATTTCTTATTGTTTCCCGTCTGGTTCTTCATTCAACCTTTTTCAGATGCTGTTTTTCTATTGCCTTAATTTGTCCTTTCTGTTGTGCTGTTATTGTCTAGGACTCAGAGGAATATATGAGCAGGGGTACAGTGGACTTGTATACTTTGATTTTAGTATCTTTTTCTACCTGTTTCCTGTTCAGGAAGGCTTATTTTAGAGCCAAAAAATTAATTCAGCAGCACTACTCTGTTTCTGGATTTCTGATTAATTATAGCCTGGCCCGTTTAGGTGAGCTCCAAGGTACTAGATGTTTCGATCTCTTCAAGTCTGACCCCGTTAATCCAGAGTACCCTCATTAATTTTCTGTTGTTTTGCCAATCCGCATTATTTTTGCCTTAAATGTTAATTTTCATGCCCCTGTTTGAAGAATATTTAGATAGTACTGCAGGTCATCTATCGTTGTTTGCTAATACTGTCATATCATTGGCAAAACAAAGCAGAGTATAATTCATGATTCTTAAGTCTGGAGTGTGAGATAAAAACCTTTGAGCCTTTTCTTCACTATGTTCAAAACCATTCCGAGAACCAGAATAAACAGCAATGGGTTAAGCCTTGACGGATACGTAATTTTGTTTCAAATTCTTGAGATTGGCTATTTCTTGTCATAACAGTGTTTTCCATACAGTCATAAAGGCTATCCATTGCCAGTATTAAGCTCCGATCAATATGGCATCCTTCCAAGAATCCGATGTCAAGCTTCCTTAACCTGTCAAATGCTTTTTCGAGATCTATGAAACATAAAATTCCTTCCTTGCCCTTTTCCAACACTTTCACAGTAATCAGCCTCTTAATGGATGTTAATTCGTTGGTATTTGCTAGGTCTCTGAATCCATATTGTTGTTCACGAATCTTTCCTGTCATCACTTCACATTCTTCTCTCTAAGATAGAGAAATACAGTCTCCTAGGTGTACTGGGAAGTAAAGTATCTTTTTAAGTGGTTTTTATATTCTCTATTGTCTCTTTTTTGAAACTATGAATAATTATGACAATCTCCCAGTCTTTTAGGATGTTTTTTGCTTCCAAACTATATTTAATAGATGAAGCATCATTGCTTTCACTTTGTCTTCCATATGAGTAATAATTTCTGGCATAATATTATCGTATACCACAGACTTGCCACTCTTAAGAGATTTGATTGCTTCTTCGAATTCTTTCTTACTTATATAGTCCTCTTCATACTACTGGACTAGGTTCAAAAGTGTCCCCTCTTTCACTGTTTCCCTGTAGTAGTAACCCCTGGAAGTATTCATCATTGTTCTTATTTGCGAGCGAATTTCCTTCCTTATATTTGATGAATTTCCGTGGTCGTCGTTTGCTTGCTTCTCATTCTTCTGAGTGTGTTATCAAAGAGCTTTTTGTTTACCTTAGCGTCAGTCTTTTACTTCTCACTGAATTTCTCCAACGCTCTTCTGATTTCTTCTAGTACCTTGTTCTTGATCTCATTTTTAGTAGTATTGAAAAATTAACAAATATAAAATATGAAAAAAATCGTTTAAAGGAGAAATATTTTTCCTGTGTTGAAGATGGAAGTATTAACATAGAGCTATAATTTACAGTTGGCAAGCCGATGATATTAGAAATATTTACTACCTTTTGAAGACTTTATTATTGTAGTGATGAAATCCACGTAAAATGAAATATTTTTTAATACACAATAAAGCAATGCACCGGCGCAATATGGTTTTTACGCGAATGTTTAAGACATGGCAGGCAGAGATATTAGAAACCGAGAGAGCTGTATCTCTTCTCATGCTACTCTATAATAATATGTAAACATGTTTTGTTATATTTTCTTAAATTTTTGTATTAATAAAGCAGAAAAAAAAGTAAATATTTGTTTTTCGCATCTCAGGTAGCCATTAAGTACGAATTTTCTTAATTAGTAGAAGAACAAATTTTTTGTTGGAATTTGGTAGTAAGTGAAAGTGTGGTGCGCAAACCGCATCAGGATTTTTACTTAATTTATTTATAATAAACTAATTACTTATTTATTTATTTAATTAATTTATTGAAAATAAAATTAACCGTTAAAATGAAACAAGTGCTTTCAGAAATGAATATTTACAATGAAACATAAATGAATATTTTATAACATTTATTTATTAAATCGTTGAGATGTTTGTATTTTAAACCACAACACGCAATTCCACAATAGCTTTGTTACAAATTGCATGCCGATAGATCCAAATCTTACTTAAATAAACCAGTCAAGGGTAGTTCTAATCTTCTTTCAAGGTCGAATTGCGAAAATACCTTGATTAAAATATATTAATAAAGTTTTCAGCGTTACGTTATTTTGAAACCAATTGTTTCAACTAAGGCGGTCTGCTGTCATTTTTTTATTTTCAGTTTTATATTTTTCGCTATCAAACCACTTATTAGTTAATTTGCATTTATGAAATATATATCATTTATATTACGTATGAGTTCAATTATTTATACACTATATATCATTTATTCATTCTTCATCTTCTAACTACCTCTGCAATATTCATCTAGTGATTCATTGATGAACTTAGAAGGGGATCACCAACTTCAATTAAATTTTTTTTCGGTCATACTAGGTCAAAAAATACTAGACGTGTGTTCAAGGGTTTTTACCAATACGCCTTATGTGCAAAAAAAAAAAATTAAATATTTTTAGAAATTTTTTATATTATCACACACCGACTCTTTTTATTTGCATGTATTTAATAATTATCATATAATCGATTTTTTTTTTGTTCAATACAAGCAAAAGATTTTTAGTCGTATTAAATGAGTTTGTAATAAAAATTTAAAAAATCACAAAAAAATGTTTTTATGATTAATTTCTTAGCATATTTCTACTGTCCATAAATTAGTATAAAAGGGGAAAAACATTATTAAAACAACAAAGATATACTTGCCAACTTCATTGGGTTACACACTACACTGCATTCTTATTCTAATCTAATCGGACAATTTTTTTTACTATCTAATTTTAATTTTTTGATTCTAATTTTATTATCTAATAAGTATAAAAGGAAAAAAGTCACATTATATAAACAAGTTGCAATATGTTATAGTAGAATACGATTTTTTTTTTTTTGTTTCATCGCTTTGGGTCTTTTATCTTATTTTTTCTTCTTAATGATTTTTTTTCTTCTTTCTATACTTTATTATTTTTTTTTTGTTAATCCTTCTTTTTTTCTCTTTCTTCATTTCTATCCTTTCCGCTTTCTTTTTTTTTTTTTTTTTTTCGTATTTTCTCTTTAAGGCTAAATGTACCCTTCCTGGGACGCACCAGAATTTACTTTTCTATTTACTCTTGAACGGATGGTCCGATTTCGGATCTGTAAAGTGCATTTTCTTTTTTTCTAAAATAGAAGTTACTGAAATTAGGTTAAAAAATCACCAATCCAATAATAAGGAAAATAAGATGCAAAAATATGAGTTAACGATAAATTTTTAAAAATGTGGCCTTATAGGCACTTGTAGAACCGTCCACTGAAACCAATGAGACATTCCGTGAAATTATGGCATTTATACAGCGATCGTAAAGAGAAAAATACGTTTTTGTTTACAAATGGAAGGAACCCGTTTGAAGTAGTACCGGCTGCAACGATACGGCAACTCAAGGCTGCTAAAACTAACTTTCTCATAGCAATACCAAAATTTGAGAATAGCCACAATAAATTTGAATTGGTATTCTACTATTATTTATTTCTACACTAATATTGAAAATAATTTGCATTAATTTTTTTCTCTTAGGTACTATCTAATAAGTATTGATAATTATTATTAATATTTCCAGAATCATGAGATTTTAGCCTATTGTTTGCTTTTACTTTTTTAATGTTTTTTATTGGATGTTATAATTTGTTTATAGTTATCCACAGCTATTGTCTGATTCGTACTTTCAAAAAATAAGTTATAGGAGAATAAACAAATAATTCTTTAAATTTATTATAGTTAGAAACGTTTCAGAATAAATTTCAGAAGTACAAATATTTTTTCAACTAAGTTAATTGACTGTTCAATTGGGAGAAATAAAGAAAAGAAAGGGACGCAACAATGAAACACTTATTTTGTGATAACAATCCTTGTTTGTCTAATAGAATTTCTCTTCCGAATCTTTTTCTGTTATATTGGTAAACACTTACAGGAAACC
>NW_027105103.1:272738-296214 GCF_000696795.3 Halyomorpha halys
TTAAATCCCAAAATAATTACAACAAAAATTAATGAACCAATTTCAGTAACTTCTATGGGGTTCTAGATAGTAAATCCGTTTACAGATGGGAAATTTATTATTCCATATTCAAATAAGAAAAAAAGTAAATTAGCCCCGAAAGTGCTGCCATCTCTTGAAAAAAAATCTTACTAAAAATCGGTACATTTAGCCTTAAACCCAATGTCACTTTAAAATAATAATTGATACAAATAATTGATAAAATTAGTAACGTAATAAACAACAATAACAAATATATGTAAAATACAGTGGTAAAACTACAAAAAAAAAACAAGTTAAAACAGTGAGAAGACAATTAGAAAGACCCTACTTTTACGTGTAAAAGTCGTGAAAATTTATTTAAATACCTTGCCAGTAAAACTCAACTTAAGCCATGCGACAATAAACAAAATTTACGTTGATGGTGGAAGTTGAGCATGCCAACTTTGGTCGAACATTTTGTCTACTAAACAAGCTGAAAATTAAAAGAAAAAAAGTACAATAGAAGTTGTTGTGATTTGTCTTCATTTAAATTTTGTAAAATTTTGGAACGCTATTCTTTCCTTATGGTGGATTCCTATGATTTCCAAAAGTCAATATAACATGGACATTATTTATTCCAGCCTAAACATTAAGTGCACTATGTTTATAAACTGGCAAATAAAGAACAGAAATAACTTTTTTTTTAATAGTTTAACAATTACTAGTTGATGTGACTAATAAGCAGCCAATGCTTAATAGTCACTCCAATTTTTTTGGAAAATAAATCGAAAACATTTATTTTCTTGTAATGAAAATAAAATATAAATCTTTACATTTTTGTTCTTTCTTTTCAGGCTTACCTGACTTGTTAAGGAACCTTTATTATATATTTTAACAGTTCCTGCATATTATGAATTATAAATTATCTCTTAGTATTGGTGAAAATATGAAAATGCAGTCCTACGTAGTTACCACAACTGATTATCACAAATTAGACTTTTCAAGGTTAGTATTAATAGATTTTAAATCAGATTTTTTTTTAGAAATATAAATTATAAATAAAGTACATTCCTTATTTTTTTACTTCAAATATTCAGTAAATTTTTCATAATATAATAATACAATAATTTTTTTCTGTTGGTCCAATTATATTAATAAAGATTTATCAACATTTTATAAATAATGTCTGCATTGTTCATTTTCTTGAAATAAGAGTTTTTCCTATACATCGTAATAGATATTTCTTGGTAAATATTTTTTTTTTATTGCAATTATTACAAGAAAACTTTTAAGAAATTTTAAAGTGTTAGGAGTTTTTATTATTTTTGGTAGAGTGTGTTACTATTATTATTATTTTGATATAAATACGTAAAAATTCTTTTCTTGATTTTACATACACTGTCCTCCCAGTTTTCCTTTGATTGTTTTCCTTTCATCATCTGAATTATCTCAAAGTTAATTTTATTTTATATGTTTCATACTAATTCACTTAACAAAGCTAATACATTCTCTTTTGTTTATATATTATTTTCAGTCCATTAATAATTATTAATTTTTACCATTTAAAAATTCCATTAAACAACTATTTATTTTAGTTTATATTTCTTTTTTATCTCCTTAAGTATTTATAGAACTACAGAATAAAATAAAATATTTTTACTAACGTTTCATAGTTATTAATGAAAAAAAACATTTTCTAATGTTTAAGTTATACACTAAGCATACTTTATAGATAACTTGTAAAATAAAAAAAAAATATCGAGTTTGGCAAAGGAACTAACCATACCGCACATTTTTCTCTACAATTAACGGATCTATTGGAGCGTCCTGTGGTTCCGATAACAGTTCTCAACCTACAGTTCGCTATTGATGTTCAACCAAAGAAATAATAAGCCTAAATTGTTATAGTTATGTTTCAACATTGTTTAAACTGTCAATGATATTTATTTAATATTATTAACATAATTGAAACACATTTAATCAAGTTAAGTATGTATAGCTATTACTAATATTTTTACTGTCTTCTCTTATATCTTTGTTCGAATAACTGCTCAGTTACACATTTTTTACGATGCCTAAGATAGAAAAGATGCTTTCATATTATGCTATCTAAAAAGGAGTCGCTTACTTTTAAAAAGAAATAATACCATGAAGTTCTGTAGAATAAAATATTCTCCATCGACTCAAGAAAACAAATATCTTGTTCTGAAAGAAAACTCAATCAACTGAAGGTCTAAAAATAAAACATACATTTCAAAATTGAGAAAACTGAATAGAAATTTAATAACACCTAATTTAGAAAAAAACAAACCAAGGATTATAAATTTCCTCTTTCATTTATTTATTATATATTTTTAAAAATGTAAAGTGTTGTAACTAAATTAATTTTTTTAAAAGAAAAACTATTGAAGTTAAAAACCTATCGTTATATAGATCAAAGTTTTCGCATTCATTATAATATTTTATAAAGGGAATGATGTAAGTTGATAGAACTTTACACATAAAACCTTCAAGAAGTGAGTGGGATCAATGTTAAATTTAATCATGCAACGAAGAATTAAAGTCATGGATATCTACTTTAGCTTTGATAAAGTTCGTTTTGAGTCCGTTATGTGTAATAAGACTTCGATATTTTATGCTTTCATCTAAGTCCGGATCACCAGGCAGAATGTCAAAATAAGCATGGGTTAAGTAGTTACAGAAAACACCATTTTCAGCAGCGCTATAATAAGCCAAGAACTATATAATAAATATTTATATAATGTGTAGATGTACTATATCTTCTCCTTCTTTAACCTTCATCTTTAGTGCCTCTCAGCATAGAAGAGCATTCAGCCAGGAATTCCACTCCTCCCTATTTCTCACCAGTTTCCTCGCCTGTCGGAGGTCTTTTAAAATATTTTTTAAAATATACGTATTTAAAATAGGTGTATTCCTAAAATATTACAGCAACTTTTCCGCCAATTTTTTACTATCGTTTTTACTCTGTTTTTTTATTTTAAATTTATTAAACCGCTTTAATAATTTTAATAAAACTTCTTAAATAGATTTGCAATATGAGCTTGGTGAAATACTCATTGACATAGTCTGATTAAGTTTTAAAAATTTATTTCTCGAAATACCTTTAATTTTCTGGAATAATTACCCATCTTTTATTAATAGTAGTAAAAAAAAAAAATAAAAGGGTAAATATAAAATATACTAGAATTTATTAATTCACCTTAGAAAACAAACATTTTGTTAGGTTAAAAATAAATTAACGGTAGTAAATTATATAGATGTAAAATATATCAACTATTGAAAAGCCAAAAATTCTAGAAAATTATTAGATACTAATAAAGTTATTGAAAATAATATATAGTCACCAAAAATGCATGAATAAATTGAACTTAATGAATAAACTGAAATAAATATACTAGTAGTTGTTATGTTTCATGGTTGGTATGCACTTTGTTTGATGGAAACCCAATTTAATCTTACTGTTTTTAATTTCACTAGACTAAATAAGGAAATATAGAAAGAGAAAGTATTGTTATTTTAAATAATTAAAGAATTGCTGTTTTAACTCAAAGTAGGATGCTAAGCGATAGCTGTATATTGCTCACACCGGACCAGATTTTTAGCTATAAATTTTTTTTTTTTTTCGTTTGTGTTTGACAATTAATTTGTCATTTTTAATTATTAAATCATGTATATCATGGATATAAAAACATATTTGAAATTATAAATATATATACACAACAGAGTTGTGAAAGAAGATATTTTTCCTCTTAAGAGGGGTTATTGTAGCCCTCTAGAGAGTTCCTATCGGACGATCAGCCGCTCCCTGAGGGGCAAGTCAATGGAAATATTGAGAGAAAAACCTCACAGCTGATAAGGAATTGCATAAGCTGGATGAATAGCTGAAAGATATCAAAGAAAACATTTCAACCCTAGGCCATTTTCGTTGGTCTTCCAATAATTCGACTGTTCATCCAAAAGGGCATAACACTTAAAATTATTACTTCAAGAAAAATTTAGTATTTTTTAAATATTTATAAATTATCATAATTTATAATGAGAGATCGACGTGGTGCAGTGAACCAGGCACTGTGCGACTACGTCCAAGGACCCTGGGTTCGAATCAGACCTTAGCAGATAATTATTTATTCTGTTCCTGCAGCCGTGAATCAACTCTGTGGATTCGGGAGCCCTCCGAGGTAAGGTACCCACTTACATTGCAGAAAAATATGGCCGACGTGCTTGATCATGAACAGATCATCTTGTACAACCGTTGTTCAAGAAACAGTACTTCCTTACAAACTACAGAACCAACGACCAGAAATTAACATATTCGCGGTATAGACAGAAATTATATATTCGTTCATTTTCCTTTCGGTTTCATCGCAGTGAGTTTGGATCATACATGCCTATTTCATGAATCACATGATCTACTACACTTGATTTAACATATGAAATTTATATAAAAATTGAATGACAGCTTAACACATATAAAACCATATATATTCATGTTTATTCTACATTGTATCATAAATAAATATAGAAAACAGACCACTGCAAATATGATTTGATGCAATCACAAGATGAATAATAATACATTTTCATCAGGATCAATAACTTTCTAAATTAAAAAAAAAATCTTAAAATTTTGTTCAGCTTCTGCAGAAATTTTCAAGGAACAGGATCAAAACTACAATAAATTTGTCTGAGCGGTGATGAAGATTTACATGTATTAACTTTTTACTTTCACCGCGTATATGGAATATAGTACAGTGATAAAGAAAAATTTTGAATTCGTCGATATTATTGTGAAATAATATGTAACATGTAAAGTCATAGAAAGCAATAAGAAAGGGAAAAACGCATAAATAAAAGGTCTGTTCTAATAAAAGTTTCACTAGTAAAGTTGTGGGCGAACGCACAGTACGTTTATCAGTTTCTGGAAGATTATTGATTGACCGTGTGTATAGATGAATGGAATATGGTCCGGGTGCGGTAAAAAAAAAACTCAAATAGTAAATAATTACACTATTTTATTGAGCCAACGTTTCGTTTGTCCGATATATCTTTTTATGTCACCATAGTTGTTTGTGAAAGGTGCTCCATCTCACGTTTGAATAGAAATTCACGATGCCATTTAGTGGTAGATAACTGCGTCTCAAGAGCCGCATAATTTTTAGCTGAGATAAACAATTCACTATGAGTGAAAAACTACAGCCCAAACAGGCGAATGGACGGAAGAGGGATGAAAGAGGGAAGATAGCACAAAAAGAAAACAAGAATATTCACTTTCAAGACCACATTAGCTCACCGTGTAACCTCCTACAAGTAAAGTACATCATCTATTATTATATGAATTACCATTTATAATTTCATATAACCCCATTACAATCTACAATCAAAATTAAATACTAAACCACATTGTTCAAAATTTCGGCAAACCGTCATATAACCATGAGTCTTATTATTAAATTAATAATAGTGGCTTTTCTATATCACAATTCTCCATTTATTTTAAAATCCATTAAATATAGTTCACTCCATTTGTTACAACCACCAGCATTTTACAATTGATTTAGGTATTATCCCCCAACATTCATCATGTGGAATATCTAAATTTTACAATAGTTGTAATTATTTTTTAAATTTCACTTTATCTACACATGAGTATACGTATTTATACGAAAAATGTTGGAGTCAGTCAATTAGCTCTGAAAGGCTAATTTGGAGAATTAATAATAATAATTAAAATAGATGCTATAGTGAATAATATAAAAATATCTGTTCTGAAACGTGCAAGGATTAATTTTAACTAAACATAGGCTGATTAGTGAAAGTTGTGTGGCGCACGCACCGCACCAGACCTTTTGTTTATCTTGATAATCCCTCTGATTTTTTTGCAAAAACATCACGTTACAGAATAATTTCCAACTTACTAAAATGTTTTTTTAACTTCTATAGGTAAGCATACTTATATATTCTATTTATTATATAGTCATTGCTGGGTTTCTGTGTGTCGTGGCCTGATATTAAAACTCTGATATAACCTGAAATTAGCGCTCTAGAACTTAAGAAGTCTTTACTTGGTGTAAGTTAAATAAGAAATTCTGTTGCGGACAAAATCCCAGTTCACAGCTCCATGCCTTTTCCATTTTAAATGTTCTCTATGCCATTGTATACCTTAGAAGACTATCGGAAAGGTATTAGGGGGAGGTCTGACGTAGTAATGGATTCGCATCGGTATGAATTGTAGTGGAAAGATGTATATGCTTCTACGTTGTGTGTGGTTATTGAAGTTTTTATGAACTATTTTATTTATTATACAATAAAATGATGTTTAGGTATATTAAATTTGGATTCTAGGGATTGAGAACATAACTTATAATGTCTAGTTATATTCGCGTCTAGTTATATTCATATTTATCTATTAAGTATTAAAGTTGAGCATGTTGTAAAAGTAATTATACAATAGTCTTAATTTACGATACATTTGTAGTATTTAAGGACATTTTTCTGACCTGGAAGTCTAATGACGCAACTGTAATATCAGGGATGTACTTTCTTGTGTTGGCTAAATGTTTTTAAATGCATTTTTTAGTCTGCTCACGCATTATGTCAATTTATACTTCCGCAGCAGAGATATTTCAACGTAAAATCTTAGATAGTTAGTTAATGAAACTCTTGTATGGGGCAAAATAAATAACAATTTACTTTGATTGATTATTATCTTTGATTTTTAAGACATTTTTAAATTCTTGATGTAACCCATAGGAAGACTTTTCCAATTGTAGACAGCTTTGGTTCATAGATAATATGATAATTTTATAAGTATATTCGCGTTTTATTGATCATCCATTAATGCCAGGAATAGTACACTTTAAATCCACAACCTTCACATTATGGACTGACATCGTAACATCTTACAAACTAAATATGTTTGATCTCTCTGGCCAAAAGACAACAGAATACATCCAAAAAAATAAATAAATAAATTTGAACCGCTACTACCCTTGAAGTGTCAGGGGCGCAGTACTGTTACTACAATTACATACTATTGTATACTATACTATAAGTACAATTACAGTTGTGCAATGAGGTGATTCGGTCAGAATTACGCTCGACCGCCATATTTTTACCCAGTTAAGGGAACCCACGTAATGAGGCTGGGTGGTCTCCAGAGGACTACCGAATCCAGAGATTACAATAAAATAAATGACTCGCGGCTACAATAAAACAGAAAATAATCATCTGCCACACCCGGATTCGAAACAAGATACTAGGAGTTCGTAGCACAGTGCCTTACAATTGAGCTACCCACTTCAAACAATTATTTCCATAACAGACTTTATTATATTTCAGTGATATGTTGAAAAATATCTTCTTAATGTATAAAAATGTTTCCAGATGCTTGTCTCCATTAATAGGTTATAATATATCTGCAATACACCAGCATATTTAATAATACAAACTTAATTATGCATTTTTGATATAGTCTAAAATCTTTTTAATATTTTCTAAACATTTTATATTGAATTTATAAATTAAATATAATAAAATTGTAATGATTCAATGGATAAAATTATTATGAAGGCAAAGAATATTTTACAGTATCATTCATTGCCTTTATAATAATTTCTTACATTTAACAGTGTCATCATATTTAGATTATAAAATTTAATGCTTGGAGTTCTATAAATGGGTAGATTCTCGTCATGTTTGTATCATGTAATGTTACAACTTATAGAAAATTTACTAGTTGTATACAGTTTTAAATAACAATAAATAAATTATTAAAAAAAATTTAATACATATTCATTTTCTTCAAAACCAGTGGCAATAATTTGTTAAGGCCCTTTTCTCTATTGGGGGCTAAAAGGAGTACTACTACATTCTCTACTTCATACTGTTATAACACATTATATCCATTTCTTTCACTATATCACATTTTATCCATTTCTTTCACTATATCACATTATATCCATTTCTTTCACTATATCACATTATATCCATTTCTTTCACTATATCACATTATATCCATTTCTTTCACTATATCACATTATATCCATTTCTTTCACTACATCACATTATGTCCATTTCTTTCACTACATCACATTATATCCATTTCTTTTACTATATCACATTATGTCCATTTCTTTCACTATTCCACATTATATCAATTTCTTTCACTATCAGAGCATCTTCATATTGAATATTAGTTCCATGCTAAGATTTGTCACCAAACTCTCAATATTTAAAAATAAGGGTTGATCAGTCTATAATTGCTACATGTCAATAACTGGTGGACGTACTCTACTAAAAATATTGTTTTTAATTATTCATTTCTCCTGAAGAATTCATCTTCGAAGAGAATATGCACAACAAAAACTATTCGAAAACGAAAAACATCTATATTTGTTTTCGGAATTAATCTCATCACAATCTATTCTAGAATTATTCAACAAAAATTTTAATTTTCCTATGATTCAACATGTTTTGAGAAGAGCTAAATTGAAAGAATGTTAGTAAGATAGATAGAGCCCAATGTAATACAGAGCAAGGAATTAGGCTATTTTCATAGCACGCCTTGAGGAATTCCATGCTCTACCACATTTGTGGTGTAGGGGAGACCCAACTTCCTTCCATTAATCCTCCTCTGACACCAGGAAGTTGAGGAAGAACTACTAAAGTTGAAGAGCCTGGGTTTGTGGACAGGGTTAATGGTATACTATACAAGGATATTGAGCAACTATTCCCTCGAAGTTTCAGTGCTAAAACCTTCTTATCCTTGTGGAAAAGAACATTTTCCGTTTCGTTAAAAGAAGTATATTTTTTATAAGACAAGGCCATATTGAATAAAATAAACATTGTTTCTTCAACTACTATAAAAACTATTTATTCCAATTGTATCAATACTGCCCTTATACTCATAAAACATTATTTTGAAATTTGAACGCCAATATATTAGACACTTGTGTATCGAATGCATACTTGTTATTTATTAATTAATAAATTAATTGATTTAAAAATCTTTATTTATTGATAGATATTACAATCTGCCTCACCGTCGTGGGCAATAGGTTATAGTGATGAATGATTCATACTAAAACAAAATAAAATAAGAATGAAAAATAAATGAAAGAAAAAATAAAATAAAATCTCTCTTAAAATATGTACAAACAGAAGGTTAAAAAAAAATGAACATGATCAAACTATGTGCATGAATAAATAAATAAATAAAATAACATAATCTCTAGTCACATTTACACTCTTATATACAATATTTACACAATTGACCTGAGGATCCCCCACGTGGGGTAGAGCAGAGCTCATAAGATCCTAGCGCACCCCTCTCGCATCACTATGTAATGCGTAAAGGTAATGAGCCAGTGGAGAACTAACAATTAATTTTTTTTTCTGTTGTATACACTCCATGCGTACACATTTATTTTTTAATGTACAGCAAGGTATCACTTATATAGATTAATAAAAATTATAGAGTTATACATTTAATTTTTGTCATCTATTAACTTTTAGTTCATGTTTCTTAAAAATATGAAATGCGAAAGGTCGTTTCTTATTTTAATGATTTATATATCGGTATATTGTTAACATATTGAGATAAAGTTTAGTTGTATCTAAGCAAGTTTTGTTAAAATTCATGGAGCGATTACAGAACTCCACCTGGGTTACCGTGCCCCCCTCCCCTACCCTCCCCTCCAGACCCAGCAAAATATTACAAGGGGCCCCTTCTCTTAATATTTCATGTATTTTATTTTTTTTAAAAATAATATTAATATGACTAACAAGGTTTACTGTGAATAAATTACATTACGTAGATTTATAAATTAGTTTACATAGTCAGAGTATGATAAAAGTACGTGATATAATTTACAACAGTTTTCTAGGCAACTCTTATCGCCCCCTCCCCTCCCCAGGACTCTAGGTTCCCGGGGATTCTTCTTCCTTCCCTCTTTTTTCCAGATGGCCGGCATTTTCAAGTCTTGTGCTTTTAGCTACAAGTTGTTCATAAAGTGGAATACTTTACTGTCGAGCATCACGACTATAAAATATAATAAAATAGAATTTCAGTTATAAATAATAACTTGTCTTACATATTGCGGCTTTGAATTGAATAGTGGTACATCTTCAAAAAGAAACCGTTTTAGTTTTACATTGTGATGGACGTGTTCTGAAGACATTACCGTAGACGAAGGTATTCTACTTTTTTTTTCTCTACTGTGGTTACCCAATAGACCTTTCTACTAGGCTTGGAGGTTAGTCAAAAAGTAACCAATCCACGGCACAATCTAGATAATTGGTCAAATATTTTTTATTTTATTTTTACACATGTGCTACAGTTCAAGCAAAGCACCGATATCATCTTTAAATTGCTAAATTCTTTTTTTATCTTACATAAACATTTAATAGTTTCATTTTTCCTCGATGAAAATATATCTCTGGTATTATAAATATTGACAAAACACTTCAAAGAAAGTCAGGAGTTTTCCTGATGAGCAAGTACATAAAGCATTTCAGATCCGTAATCAATTATCACTGAAAATTATTTTGTCTTTAGGAAGTTGACACTTTTGCCGCTAGTCCATGGTCAGTTTTATTCTTTTTTGAACATTTTTTTTAAAAATATTAAAAAGAATCCTTTTCAAATTATTAAAAGATACCTACATTTCTCTGTAAATTAATCAGTTTTATCAATATACATTAGACCAAAAAATAGTCATATATATGATCGCAGTGTGTGTGTTTGTATCTTTCAGTATGTGTTAACAGACTCAAAAACGAAAAGTTGTGCAAAACAGATATTACACATTTAATTACAACTTACATATTCAAGGAGTTATATGTCTGAGATTATTTTCTAATACTTACTAGAATTGATTTTTCACATTTTTTTTAGATTTTTTCAATTATGAGTTGAAATATTTTGATTAAACTTGGTATTTCAACATATAATTGAATTACCTTTAATTCATTATATAGGATTAGTTTTAAAAAAGTTTCAGTTTAGCATAGGAAAATGGTTTTGTATTTTTTTCTTTTATGAGTTCATGAGTTTCCTGTACACTAAAAGACCATAAACCCTCTTAATCTAGTAATTTTTTTTTTATTTTACTCATTTAAAAAAATACATCCAATATTGTCCATCTGGTTGGTATCAAAAGAACACATAAAAATGATAGACATAAGTAAAATGTAAATAATACAGTTCAGAGTATTTGGGCCTTGTGGAGGCTATACAATTTTTAAGGAAGATAAGTGCAATATAAATTGATCTAAAGAGATAAAATTAATTTTTTAATTAACAACTACTAAAATTAAAATAAAATGATAATTATTACAAAAATTAATAAAAAAATAATAATAATAATTAAAACGATTTTATTAAAAGTATGAAAACGAATTTTTCAAACTCACGAAATTACATGGGTAAAATAGGACATAATTAAATTTGTTTTTGTTGTCATTTGTAAAAAAAAATGTTTTGTTCTACTATAAAATTTATGCCAATTTTGAAACTTTCGTTTCACATGTTATGTAATATAGAATAGCCATGTAGATTATCGTTTAATCTACATAGAACGATAATAATAATCATTTTTTATTCATTTTCTTTTTTCAAAAATTTTATAGTTTTTTGAAAACATTATTTTTATTGATTCTGCCGTCATTGTGTTTCTTACTCAGGCAACAAATTAATCACAAACCGTCGATAACACGTTCCAAAAAGTCGTCGTACTCAGATTTATTTTAAATTGTACTGGTTATGATCAGTTGCCATATGTTATTTTCTGTTATATTGGCAAGTCTTTCGCCCAGTGTGTGTTTAGTCGCCTTAGAGCACTGTCTGGATGTGTAACAGATGACAGCCTGAGTGTCGGTGGGTTTATTTTTAGTATTAATTGTTTTAGACATACTATTTTTAAGCAAGATATATATTCTTTTCAAACACATTTTTTAGTTATTCAAAGAAAAAAAAAATGTAAACAATGATTATATATCTAGAAAATTTTACTCAACATGTGAAACATATATTGCACGCGGGCATTATATTTTTATCGCTTGATCCTTTCTAATATAACTGTTTATTTAATATATATATGTTTAAGCCATATTATCATTATGAAATACTCTCTTGTGATTGTTCTACAAAGTTATTTTTTCTCTAATAACTGAAAAAAAGGGTCTTTAAATGTAACAACTCAAAAATTGCAACAACCATTTACTTGAATTAAAGTTTTGATTACGAAGTTTAAGCAGCCTCGATAACACATTTTGAAAACTTCCACTTTGCTAAAACTTTTAAAAGAGCATTAAGCGGTTCAAGTCGCGTGGTGCAACCTACTTAACCTTATTTGAACTTTGCCGTATCACAGCTGCAATATTGATAGAACTTTAGAAACCGCTCGTGCAGAACTAGAAAGAGATAGAATTGAATCTCTGAGCAATTAATAAATAAAACATGTATTTGTATTGCGCCAAACATCTGAAATATCCGTTTCTATGGTATGAAGCTAATGAAAAAACAAAAAAAAACAGGGCGATATTATTTTTATTTAAAATAACTTCCTCACATTCGTTGGTTGTATCCCTTGTTCGGAGGTTATATCCCCTGCCTTAGGATTCGAATCAATATGCTCGAGAAATAAAAGTGATATTCATTTTAATTTTGGCATTAAATATATATATATAAGGCATCAAGTGCTCTGAAACAAGGTCCTTCGAACTGCAGTAGATGCTTCTTAGAAGACTGAAGCACAGACTATTGCAAGGCATTCTACTATGAACTATGTTATTTATTTTAAGATTATTATTTATTTTATTGTTATCAATTTATCTTTTCAGTATATAAGTCTATTATTTATGTTATTCATCATCACATTCAATCCACTATGAAGTGCTTAAGCAGTGTGAGGAGGAAGTCTATAGAACCATCTCCAGTTCTGTTGGTCTTCCACAAGTCGCCATCCATTGATGTCCTCTTCTTTTGAAGGCTCTCCTTACTTCATCTCCCCATTTCATTCTTGATCGTCCTGTACTTTGCTTCCCCTCTACTTTGGCATGATTCATTAGTAATTCTGTTCGGTTCCATTCTCAGAAGCTGCCCAAGTCAGGATATTTTAGCATTTTAGGAGTTATTACGTCGCTTCCTGCGTATTTCTCAAGGTTCATATTCTACATTGCTTCTTCCAGTTCATAAATAAAATTGTCGTCCTCCCAGGTAACTTTGTCTATCTGCTCTTCATCTGTTTGTGGGGTCTGACCATTCCCTTCTAGCTGATGCCAAGTATTACCTCCACTTTTCCATTATCTCATACTTCAGCTTGAGAATGCTTCCTTCTTTAGACGAACTTTAGGGCTGGTACTCAGTCCTTTCTTAATCCCTTAAGCGCACGGTACAATAACTTTTTATTTTGGTGGAAATCGGATTCCAATTTTCAGCCAAACTCTGTCCAGATAATCCTTTTGGTTTCCATAGCCTTATTATTAGTCTCAATTTGTTCCTCTAAATATGAGTTTTGTATTTGTAATTTTTTTTTTGTTCCTTATTCAATTTCATATTTCTTTGATACATTATTTTTATTAATATTAATTTCTTTGTAAATTTATTTTTAATGACAAAAATTATTTAATAATTATAACATAGTAAACTGTTGGGGGTGACTCCTTTTTGCACGGTACTAAATCCTGATTTTATCAATTGTTAATTTATGTTTAAATTATACTGTTACAATAACTATGTAAGGAACAATAGACTGATTTGGCGATAAAGAAATATTTAAAAGAATAATGTGCTAAAAAAAAAACTATTTGACATCGTAGATCTTGAATTTTCAGAAAAGATCTTAATTTGTATCAAGACGTTTATATTACTTACTGACTTAATTCTTATTAGGTTTTTCAAGGGTCAAAATAGTGAAATATATGATTTTAATAACTTGTAATTTCCAATTGGGCTCGATTCCCACTTTGGGCAGTTAATATTTATTTTTCAGGGGTGCCGAAAAATGAATATTAACACTATCATCTTGGTGAGTACGTGTCGGCAACTTCGATTACGACATCGACGAATATTTAAATCTGCCTCTAGCCACAGCTTCCACTTTAATTCACTAGCCCAAAAAGAAATTTTAGAATCGATTAAGAAGCGAAAAATTTATCAAGTTATACCAGTCACATTTATAAAAAGTTTACACAGAAAAGCTCTCATTTCTGTTCATTTGATTTTTAATAGTAGTCTACGTACCATATACTTTTCTGATGCGTGAAAGAAGGCCAAATGGTATTAATTCACAAACCTGGTGATGAAAAAAATGAAAAACAAATCAGCAGCTACAGGCCCATTAATTTATTAATCATTGCTATAAAAAGGCTGGAATCAGTGTTAAAAAAAATCTTTGTTTTCAATGTATTAGCATTATTCCGGCTTTTCAATTTGGTTTTCAGTATAGTCATTCCACTTCTCACCAACTGGCAAGGCTATCGGAATTTACAATAAACGGATTTGAAATGAAGAAACACCCAGGTAATGTTCTTCGACTTCCAACAAGCGCTTGATAAGGTCTGGCATCGAGGTCTCCTATATAAACAAAAGAGAGTAGACTTAAACGATATTCTGAGCTCAATCCTCAACAGACGAACCTTTTGTTTTCATAAGAATCTGTTCTTTCCACAAATTTTTAAATTTTGCCATCGAAAACTTATATTGACTCAGTTTATTAAAACGATTGAATTTAGAGTCATGTATGTCTGAATTGTTATATCTGAATATTCCCCATGAATTCATCATTTAGTTATAATTAAATTTTTTTTGGTCAGTTAATTGAACTGTTACTCACACACTTGTTCCAACTAAGTATCCTAATAGCTATTAAACAAATTAGAAAAAGTTTCACTTAAATAATTAACATTTACTGATTCATAATAAGGACTTATCTCAATTGTCCAAATGGATTCATTTAAGGGCAGATGATTCTGCAACTCCTGATGAATCTGCTGCACAATTCTCCCGAGTGCTTTCCCGCCTGCTAAACTCGTTACTGAAAGGATTCCTATTGTTCTCAGCTACATTAGCGAATTGGATAAAAACCATTTGATAAAATTAAACAAATAAATTAGAAATAAGTTGAAAACTTTATTTAGTGCCTCAGTGTGTTTTCTTCTGTTCAAGCATGAATTTATTGGTAAGAAGGTGTTCCTTAACATTGTGTCTTAGAAACTAGAACTAGAAAGATGCACTGGCCACCTGTTCCCCACCGGCGACATATTTACAACCTTAGCAGTGACTTCGTTTAATGCGGGGCATTTATTATTTCCCTATGACTGCATCACTTTTAGAAAGAATTAAAAAGAAAAGGAAAGGCAGATTTCTAAATTGGCTTTAAAACATAATATTACAGGTAAAACGACTACACTATCAAAAGTTAAACATATATATATATATATATATATATACATAATAAATACTGTTGATAACATATAATAGGTATGATAATTACTATTATTATCTTGATATTTCTGTAAACCTTCGATCATTTTTTTATTGTATTTAATTGAAAAAATATTTCTTTTTTAACTGGCATAATCAATGCTCCAACGGGCAGTGTGCTTAATGAGATTGAAGATTTTACAAAAGGACAATGAAGACCAGAACAATAGGACCTCTTCATGAATTGATTGAACTTATACCATTCAAACAAAACTGAAAATCACCTATAAAGTGAAAGTTATAGGAAACGATAAAAGTAGAAAAAACTTTTTCTTTGGTTCTTTGGATTTGGACGTATTTTTCAAAATTCCATCAGTTGGATCTAACATGCACTGTAGCTGCCTCGAATTTATTTTAAGTGCCACCTTTGTATTTGTTTGCTGATAATACACACTTTCCCATCTTATCCCCGGTGGACTTCCATTCGCTTGTGCTATGTGGCTTTGCGAAGCCACTGATCCTAGCCATACTACTAGGATGGGTGACTTGAAGATGACAGATCTTAATTCATTTGTAAGCATTATTCCCCTATAGTTAATCTCTCTTCTTCATGTTACTCCAACTCTTAGGGTTCCGTGCATTATCCCGTGCGTCCAAACACGAGAAAATTGCTAACATCTTTTTTTGTCGATCATTTCTTCTTTCCTACTAGATTGTTTTGGCGAATCCGATTTTTACATTGACACACTTTTTCATCATTTTCTTCAAATATATATTTGGAAACATTGAGTCTGAAGGCTCGGTATTTATCATCCACAGCAGTAGTAGCCGAGCGGGACTGAATGCCTTTTTGTTTTTGTTTTTTTGGAAATACTGATCTACATGACAATAATAAGGCCCATCTGGACATACGGTGTTGAGCTTTGGGGCTCCACTAAACCTTCGAATTCCTCTCGTATCCAATCTTTACAATCCAAAATCCTTCGTAAAATCCTCAATGGTCCTTATTTTGTTACTAATAAAACCATCCATAAAGACCTAATTGTTCCTTATGTAACCGATCTAGCCCGAACCCGATATTATTCCTTCCATAATAAACTCCCTAACCACCCAAACCCACTAGTTTCTAACCTTGCTTCATCTTCCATTCCTGGCAATCCTCCGAGGTGCCTGAAAAGAAGATGGCATCGTGACCTATATTGTAAACTGTTTTTAGAGTTCTACTACTGGGTAGTTTCTCTACATCTTGTATCATATCATTATGTCATTACGATCAAATTTACTTGTTGTATTTTTTATACAGTTGTAAATACCAATAAATAAATTTTAAAAAAAATTCGCTTTTTATGTAGAGTAATAACATAAAAGTAAGTAAAAGAAAAGAAAAACCGTCCTCTTTTATGGAAACAGACAACATGTCCTTTCCAACTTTAAATTTCATTGAATAAACCATTGCTTTCAAGTTACTGAGCACAACATAAAATGCTGTATAGCTGCAAATCATTTCGATGAATGAATAAGTTGCTAATCCCTAGAAAGCTAAGAATTAAACTAAGGTATTTCAATAAATTACACATACCAATGAATGCTGAATTCATAGAAAAATATTTTAAATGAGTTTAATTCTTTTTTTTTAATTTATAGTTTTGGTCATAAATTTTTACATTGTCTCGATTCAGTCAAGAAGTCCATATTGACTCAGTCATTAGTCCAATACTAATGTGGTCTTTTTATAAGTGCTGTAAGAGACTTCATTACTGCTGGATGAGTTAAAACATCTAGTAAATATAATTTAGGACACATGTGAATCTGGCTGTTATGTCGGTTTATTTTATTCAATGGGACAAAACATACAATTTTTTCTTCCACCTTATTATTGTTGTGAGGGAGGGTCATAAGTATGGTCAACAAATTCTGACTAAATGGTTGAATTATATAAAATCATAAGGAGCTATGTAATATTTTTAATCATGAATAATTATTAAGTTACAGTTAATCATTGTAGTAAAGAAGATGATTTGGTTATGAATAACGTAAAATTGTGAAATATAATTCAATTAATGCCGAACAATTGGCTCACATCTTTGGGGCTACAAAAAATATGAAAATCCTTGCAAAACGAAAGTATATACTCCTTATACATTATTGTTAAACAAGGATCCTCCAGTCGGTACCTCAATTTAATTTTATTATATATTTTTTTACCTTATTAACATTTTATTTGTTTTTCATTGTCGTGAATTTTCGTTTATATTATAGATATTTAAATAACAATTATCATTTAGTCATTGATTATTAAACCTTATAATGGCACAAGGCAATATTTTACTTGTATACATATATCATACTTGTAATATGTATGTATTGTACGACTGAATAAATAAAGGAGATTACGAAAATAAAAATAATCATTACATATTAACACTTTTACTCTTATTTATTTCTTATCTTCAAATGTCTATCTTACACTTTTTTTTTTTTGTAAAGTTTTATTTAAAAATTCAGTTACATTCATTCAGGTGTTGGCTATTCTTTTTTTTATATCATTATTGAATTTTGCTTAAATTTTTTCTACAGTTTATTTATAAACTTTCACTTTGAATAGATATTTAAATATTTTTTATACCTTTTTTTTTGTAGCCCTGAAGAATCATCAGCCAAAACATTAGCATTTGATATATGTTTTTTTTACTATTTTTTATGTTGGGCTAGATCACTGCCCTGACCAGGTTCTGGAAACATTATTTAACCCTGTGTTTCAACCTTTAAAATATTTTGAAATCCATTGAAAGAATAAGTAAATTATGATTTTTTTTTCTTCACTCTATTAAAATGTTCTAATGGTCTACGGAGAATATTTAGAACCAATTAAATACATGCGTTAGAAAAAAAATTCTTATCTTAAATATGAACCATTCTAATAAATAAGTAATTTTAAGTTGAAAATCTGAAAACGAAATTCCTAAAAAAAATAAATAAAAGAAAACAAGTACATTAAGCTTTATATTTTCTTGACGATTAGTTCCTAATGTGATATAATACTGGCATAAACTGCAATTTTTATTGCCTTAGAATTTTATAGCTACTCTATAGAGCTTGTTTTCAGACCATTTTAATGTCTTATGAATTGTACTTCAGGAGAGTCCCTTTCCAGAATCTGGCAGCCTTCCTGTGATTTTTTTTTCCTTTTTCCGATTTTTCCTAAGGGTTTTGTAAGAAGACTTCCCATTGGTCGGCATCAGTGAATTTCGCAAGAGCGGGAGGCAAGGGAGGATACTGGGGAGGGGGCTTGAAGCGCAGGGTCGCTCCGCCTAGTCGATACCAGCATCTCCCCAAGCAAAGGACCGGCTGCTTTGTATGGTGAGTTGTCCGTCTGTCTGTCCATGCTATGTGTATGTATGTATATCTGTAAGGGGATACATAATGTAACGTGCCCGGGGTCTTAGGGCGTCCGGGATGGGACAGCTGTCACGTGATCTTGGCGGCGGGACTATCGTTGATAGAACACGATTTTATTTGCTAAATGCACGCGACTTTCCCATATTCTATTACTCTATTTGGTCGATACACTCCAGTTATTAATATATTTCAAACAATCTATTAAACCAAAAGCAGTGAGTTCTCTAAAAAAAAAAAACATTACAATTTTGTAATGATTTAGGCTCTAACTATAATCTCGTTCATTCTTTAAATAAATCCCAAAAAAGTTCCAGCGCTCGCAAATTAAACGTTTGACAAGTGTTGTAATAGGTTGCTGAGCTCACCCTGTTTCCCGCTACCAAGTTTTTAATTAATGACATCGTCTCTCGTACATCATTTAGCTTATTTATAGTTGTTCCCAGCCCTATGATAATATCTTGTGATAAATTGCATGTACTGATAATGTATGAACTTTAATTGCTTTGAAAATGCTTTTAAAAAAATATTTATGTTTAAAATTTGTATTTTATGATTCTATGTTTATATTTCTGTATACACCTTAAGTAACGTACATAAATTTATTATCATTATTAGGCTGAATGAGATTAGAGTATTTTTATATCGGAAGAAATTAATATGAAATATAACAGTAACTTAAAGAGAGAGTTTGTAAACTAAAGTTTAAAGAGCTCAAAACTATAAAAAATAAATTAATAAATAAAAAAGGAAAAATTAATTAAACGTTCCATGACATATTAATTTAATATAAATTAAAAAATAAGGAGTTCAAAATTGTATAAAAAATTGTTTGAATTTCAAATATAATTTTTTATTATTTTAATCAGTTTACGGAAATTAATTTCAGTAGGTCCGTGCGGAGTGCATGAGGAAAGAGTGAAGGACTGAGAGAAACACACGGCTTAGTGTACTCATATAATAATATGCTTTTAACACATTTTTAATATTATATTTTAATATTTTACCCTGATCAGTAGCTATCTGTTAGCAAACATTTACATGTTTGTTTTTTTTAATTACTGAAATATAAAATGAGTCATTAATCGAAATAGTCAAACTAAAACATAATAAAGAATAGATTCGATTTTTGGAAGATGATTACAAAAATAAAAAAATCTGATAGACAAGAATACCAGTTAAATTTATGCTGACTATTAATTAATTACACTGAATAATTTTGATGTCGAAAAACACTGCATAAAACTTTAATTGATTTAAATGTTCGATAAGAAAAAATAAATTAAATAAAACCGTTGTGTAATCATTCATAATAATTAGGTAAACAGCAGTTGAAAATAATTAAAACATTAAAAAATAAGGTATATATAGACATTTAATAATTTTTTTTTTTACATCATCTTAAACAAACATGAGAAAGAAAAATATCTATTATTTTTAATATTCAAAACCTATTTAATAACATCGCATTGCATAATAATTAGATTGAAAACGGTATTATTTCAAAATTTGATCATTTAATCTATAAAAAATTAATTTTGAACCAACAAAACATTCTCTTAATAAAAAAAAAATTATTTTAATATAATTTATTTATAAAGTGTTAATAGTAGATTTGATGAGTATTGTCGAAGAAGTTGTAATAAAACAAAATAATTCAAAGTGAGTTCAACAAGACTATTTATTTTATGTATGGGTTCGTAGCAAATTTAGAAGACTTCTAGACTCGACCATTAATAAACAATTTGAAAATATTTTTTTCTGAAATTCTATAATTCCATAAAATATTACTCTGAAAGAAAAATTACAGAAGATTTAAATACCATTCATTGCTTAGGAGAGACAGTACGTCCCAAGATAGAGAATAAGAAAAGCAGAGAAATAGTTTGTGACTAAATTTTATTTTTTATAATGAATTAACAATGGTACAGCATTGAATGGAAATTCTTCATATTTATACGTATATACAGAAATTAAAAATTTTTATTAAATAAAGTTCTGGTGGTGAACGAAAATCTAATCGACTACTCTAAGGATGGTTTGTGTAGCGCATGCGCACACCTGCGAGTTGGCGCAGACTCCACTGATAATAGAAACTGAAAAATTTCCATTATTGAACCATTTTCGAATGGTAGATCAGCTTCGGTACCATTGTCTTGATAACGAGACTCGCTCTCACGCGCACTAAATACGAATATTTTAAGTAATAATTATAAAATTAATATTTTTTAAAGCAATTTACAAAATAAATATATATTTCTTTGTGTTTTAAAAAGCCGAAAATAATTACTAGCCCTAATAACAAGCCATTAAGCTTTGTGATCCTCAAACAGTTCCTGAGTCAAAGAGCCTTGTCATCATTGAGGGTCATCATTTAGAGAAGGGTCCCTTCAGCACTCCAAATCAACTCTTAACCAAAATTAACTCCAGATTAATTCTAACTTTAACTAAAAAAGTTTTTTAAATCTAAGGAAATGCTTTAAGTTTTCTGAAACCACTACCACACACCACCACAATACAACACTACTTAGAGATAAAAAAAAAAATCAATTCATATTATTAGCACATTTCAAAATTATATATTTTAATATCTATATAAAAATACCATCGCATTGATTTTCATCACTCAGTTCAGTATTTTTACAAAAAAGAACGTACACAAAAAGCTTAGTAACATTTTGGTATTAAGGATTTTTCTAATCAGAAAAAATATCAAATATAATTGACATTAAGAAATGATTTGATCTAAGACAATAAAGAGAAAATAGAAAAGAATAAAAAAAAAAGTTACAAATAAAATCTATAATACTAACAACACTAGAAAAAAAAAACTTTAAATTATTTTTATAAACTGTCTCACAGAAACTGTTGCTATATTTGTCCATCAAAATAGACATAATATTAAGATTTTCTAAAAATCCTTATGTTTTGTTCGTATTTTATTTAAATCCTACAACAACCAATAAATAACCAGTTGTCAAAATACTAAGTTCATCAAGCCTATCACCTGATATTACATCGAAAAAAGTTCAATTGGGAAACTGATAGATCCTTATAAATTAGAGGCAACGGCGGAATTTCAAATGAACTAAATTTATTTAAATAACCACATTCCTTTCTTTTAGAGTTAAATATTATAAATACATACTGTTTATAAAAAAATATTTTCTCTCCTAAGAAAGAAAATTTCAAATATGTTGATCAATATAAATGTTATACGTCCTTGGAATGAATGGTTGTATATTAGCAATATACAAAACGATATTACTAGCCACATATAAAAATCATATAATATTAGCCATGCATAAATTTATTAAATTATCATTATATATGTTCTATAGTAATTGCAAAATTAAACGGTTGAGGTTCAGTCAAAATCATAACTTATTACTTTTTATTCGTATAACCATCTTATTAAGTTAGGGTGAAAAATCAGAATTCATATAAAAAAATATAAACTGATTTCAAAGAGAATAAAAACATTTTTATCCATTTTTTTTAAACAGTACCAGCAATGATATATCATAATAAAGTCAACAATCATCGTACATAGATTCATTTATCATGTTCCTCGTAATTTAAAATTCAACCACATTCATAAATAATAATGTGACCCGGATAGGTCTCATTTAAAATTCATTACATTCATTCATAGAGCCACAGACAATAAAAATGTCACCCTGCTGCAGAGTGCTTTTTTATTGTTATTAAAGAAGTTCTAGAGTGTTCGATCGTTAGATACCATTCTTTTAGAGCACTGCATCATAATCATATAAATATAATTTTTTTTAATATTTATTAATTAAATAAATATAGTTTACTGTATAGAAAATATGAAATGTAACATGCAAATGTGATGTGAAACTACCTATTGGTATCACTCCCCGTTTCTATATTATAAGGTCTCGAGGCCATCTTATTTTCAGTCACCTAGGAGGAATGTCCGTAATATAGAAAAGTAGATACTACTGAGATTGGGGTATGGAGTTTATTTTGGAAGGATTGATGTTTGCTTTAAACCGTCACTGGATGATGTTATTTTATATAAGCACATTGAGGATTTAAGGAAGGATTTAAAATTGTTAGGGTATAACACGATGAAGTGGAGCTCCTAAATCAACTTCGTAAGTCAAAATTGACTTTTTTATAGTCATCTAAACGAACCTTTCGTAATTAAATGAAAGCTAGAAACGTCCGTGAGTGTTGTAACAGTCGAAATCGATGAGCAGTTTTTTGTTTTTTCACTATTGTATAAGGATTCCAAGTTATTCTTGTGTACAGATGTTATTCCTAATGCCGAACTAATTCAGCCGAATCAATTAAATAAAATATTTTATATAAAATTTATTTTTATACAGTACCTCATAAGCATTCTACTGTAATATGGGATATAGACTTTAAGAAAGAAAAATATTATGTGCACTCCGATAACTACAAAATTGTTAGTTCCAGCAACCTATATGCTCTAATTAGAAATAAATTTGAATATTGAAGAGTAAGGATACGAGGTAGCTTCGAGATGACTGGGAAGAGAATATCTATATATATATATATATATATATATATATCTACTGGGCTCAACGCTTGATCACAACAAGGATAAACCTCTTGGAAGCTATGCTTTGGAAATTGATC
>NW_027105103.1:298589-304490 GCF_000696795.3 Halyomorpha halys
CATACATTGCTTCAACAAAATGGAACAATTCCTTATTAAATTTTGCTTTCAGATCTCTCAGCATTGCATTTCAGAATAATTCGCTTCAAGACTGCGTTTATTTTAAAAACTACCCAAAATGATATTCTCATAACCAAACACTTCCATTCCTCATCCGTTTAGAGTAAGATTAGCTCATCCTAATTGAAATATTTAAGACTTCAATAATTTTTAATCATTTTAGTAATTGAAATATAAAAAAATATATCAAGATATCTAACTATTCTACGCAGAATACCTCTTAGCTAATTGTGGCCTTGGACTGCTCTAAAATCCCTATACTAAAATTCACATTTTATGCCTCACATACCTAACACTCTTTTCTCAATCTGCCGGTGTCTCTTAAGGCAGTATCCTAAGACCAATTATCTTCACTGTTTATACAATTGCCAATCCAACCCATCCCATCCCAGCACTCTCTTACTACATTAGCTGAGGATACATGTGAGCTTTCTGTTGCTTTATCCCAATATTTTCAGTTACAATTCACACCAATTAAAGAACGGTGTAAGAACAGGTTGACCAAATAAATCCTATCAAGTCATTATTACCCTTCAGGACAAACCAACTAATCAATCCTGTTTTACAATTTCCATCAATAACGTTGGAGTTGATCATTGTGGTTCTATGAGTCATCATATGATTTCTCCCGCATTCAATACTTGTAGACTGCAATACTTCTTATTCTGAAAATTATATATATATTTATTTTTTTATTATTATTTCACAAATAAATCATCCACTAAAATATAAATCTGCATACCATTTACAAATTTATACAAATAACAGATGTACATTATATATTAATTTAATATATAAATATGTATCTGATTTAAGTCGAAATAAATACATATAGAATGACAAAAAAGTCATTGATGTCTTATCCGTGGGTAGTTTCTTCTAAAATCACTGTCATGTCAATACTCTGGAAAATAAAGCGTTGTAAAAATTGCAGCTGTAAATCTTCAATAATCTTATCAGCATTTTTTTTTAATTCACTCATTTTCTTTACTTCTCATTCAAGGAAGCCATTTATGCAAGTCACGCTATGTTGTCATGAAAAATTGAAATTAATTTCTCGACCGTTTGAACGCAAGTACCTTTTAAAGAAAGGGTTTCCATAATGCTAATTAGATATGCTATAATTATGTTTATACTAATATATGAAAAAAGTGGTCAAGATCCATGCTATTATGGTTATATTTTACCAAACGAAATCTTTGCTCTGTGTACCGGTTTCAAACCAGCCTGTTGTAGTTGAATTTTATTTCATACAAATCAATGTAATTTATTTACGCCACTTTACGCCTTAGTTGAAGTACATAAATTGACCAGTCAAATTCCAATAAATGAAAAAAAATTCATACACATATATCTACTATATTAACCAAAGTTGGTCTCTTTCTTTCAATTTAACTCATTTCATAAAATTCTATCTAAGCAAATCAATAACTGAATTTATTTAAAATAAAAAAAGTGATCCTAAATAAAAATTATACTATTTTTTTTTTATTTTAATGTTAAAGTACTAGGTCTCATTACAAGTTAACTCCTAACAATGAACATTAGAATGAACAAGGGACCGGGCCTAGAGAAGACTCTGCCTAACCCCACCTGGTGGGGGTGATTCACCCCCAGTCGCCCCATTGGCGCCTCATCCCCTAATCTTCCTTAAAGCCCTTAGTTTCCAAGACTTCTCCATTTAAGCCTATCCCCTCTTCTATCTCTCTCACTCTCGATTCCTAAGATCTAGCCGGTTATACCGTAGATAAAACTGAGGATAATGTATTTTGAATTAGAGTATTTTATAAAGTGAAAAATTTATATTCTTCCTATCAACAACATAATATATTTTACCTTCTTTCAAGTATTATTTTTATTGTTCTATATACATATTAAGTTGCGGAAATTAATGGGTTTCCAAATTTATTTAATTCATAGTATATAAAAGAATATTTATTCAAATGAGTAGTTCTAATAGAAATATTTGTTTAATTTAGAAAACTTTAAAAATAAATACTTCTCGATCAACATAATTTAATTATTTCAAACATTGACGTTACAGACTCAAAGAATATTTTCAATTTGTTACAATAAAAACAATGTTTAATTATCCATGGCAGAGGTTCTATCGTTTCTTTACGAAGAAAGGGGCCTCTCTGCTGAGAAAAAGTCAGATTTAAACTTTAGAGCCTGAACTGCTGCCTTTGGTGAGAATGTCCACCTCTCAGGAGGTACCTCTCGTACAAATCCCAGGTCTTGGTAGTGAGACGAAGAGTCCCAGAAGAGCGGGTTCGCACAGGCATTCGTACCAGCGAAGAATTTGACGTGCTGTCGGTTCATAAACTCTGGGACAGAGAGAAACTGAAGTTCTGAAAAACGGAGTTGAACTTGTTATTTGCAATCTAGTAGAGGTGAACAATATAGCATAGATGGACAAATGATGGCCTTGTATATGTAGGGTTTGAGACTAAAAGAAAGCTATGGTGAAGTTAACAGGTGGCACAGTCTATGAGACTTTTGCAGGTTTAGATTCACCCCCTCCCTGACGAGACCCCTGTCCAATGTGACGCTAAAGTAAAGGAGTTTGATATGCTTCTATCTTCGTTTTCCACTGAAAAGGTCTTCGGGAATATGCCCTTTCATGTAGGACATCACTCTGGAGTCAAACTTCATCAGATTGGCCCTTAGTCTGTTCTCCTTGAAAACATCTATTATGGTGGCCGATTCTTCCTGGGCTAGAGTAAGGGCCCGACGTGGTCTCGCGCTTGAGGCAATGTTTGCATAGGCTGCTACCTCTGCCTCTGGATACTGCATTTAGACTACTGGCATCATAAAAACAGCAAACTGTATTGGTTTTGATACAGAGTCTTGAAGTGAACTTAAACTACTCCAGTCACTTAAACAGGACACAATCTTAGGCTTGGTCCAGTCCAGAGAGATGGAGGCCGTAACTTTGTCCTTCAGTATTCGCCCTATAATGTATGCCTGTAGACAGATGGTGTTTGCACGTGACATCTCATTGAAATCCTGCCTGCATTGGTGAAATAGTATCCACTTTTCAGCAATTAGATGGTCACTATGTGTGGTAAAGTGATCACGAGCATCATTCTGATATTGTGATTTCCTTAATTTATTTTTTCAGAAACTTCCTGCTGGAGTTGTTATTCATGAACTAAAACTTTTTATTTATAGTTTGTATCTTCTATTCTGATCTTTATCTATATTTTATATATTTATGTTTTGATAAATATATTGGATTGTGATGTTTACTTCCTGAGTAATGTTAAATATTACTAATAATATTGTAAAATATCTAATAATAATGTTTTTAATTTGCATAATATGTAATGAGTCAAAGTAAATATTAACATATGGACTATGTAATATTTAGCTCAATTAATTATATGTTAAATATAATAATAATAATAATAATAATAATACATCCTATTGTTTAAATTATTAATACCCGCTAACGCGCTTGTTGATACGCCTTCCTGCGTAGCTATATAGAACAGAGAAGACGGCCTACTTGATTAGGCTATTGTAGGAGGATTGGATGGGCAGTATTGTCCTCAAATATCACGGGCTAACCTTTTGAGTGCTAAGTTTGTGGAGGGGCTGAGGAGCTGTGATAACGCCTCTCATTAACAACACTGTTCGTTTGTTACTACGTTATTAAGCGCTAAATTGTTTTGTTAAATCAATACGTTATGGATTACTTTACCTAAATATTGACAGAAAGAATACTGATATTTTATTTTGTTTACAAATGATAAAATTTTAGTAAACATTTATCTTCAAAAAGTAATGTCTAATTATAAGTTATTATCAATTTCTCTAATTTTTACAACTACAAACATAACTGTATATGTTCATTTGGATTTAGTGATGAATACCATAGTAAGTTTTAAACAATAACTACTTCTAAAAAAATAATAATTATTTAAAAATCATTATTCAATTTGTTGGAAAATTAGCGTATTTCGCAAAAATTTACAATTTATTGCATCTACTTTGAGCTGAATATGAAAGTTGAAATTTATAACGGATTCTAATACTAAAGAGAATTTTCAAGTGTTGAATTTTAGTATATTTAACAGGTTTTCATTTTATTGTTATTGTTATTAATTAATTGATTAGAATTAAAATTAAAAGTTTAAATTTAGAGAGAAGTTCGATCATCTACAGGAAACACAACCTTTTGTGTGTCCTTTTTTATTTTTTTTATTTTACAGAATTTTAACTAGTCCCAAAACAAAAATATTTCATCTTGAAAATTCGCATTTTATTTAATTAAATTTTTCTTTTTTACGTACTAAGATATGAATCTCATTAGCAAGACAGAAAGTAATGCATTTTTTCATTATTCTATAACCAACCCATCCATAATACATATCGCGACCTAAATTACAAACCCTAACTCTTAACTACATTCTTTACTTAAAGTGAACTTCTTGAATTTATTATCTCTTGGTAATTTTATGGATTAAAAAATAGTTCTTTGAAAAATAATTCGTAAATTTCCTACTTTGTTTCTTAACACTATCAACAAATAATAAATCATCGAATATCAAGATTTACTCAAAATAGTTTAGATAAAAATTTCGTCAGGAGGTTTCAGAACTATGGACCTGATACCTAATATATATATATATATAGCCAAAACTTATTTTTCATATGTTTTATTAATTTATTTATTTAAAAAAAAAATTATTACCGAGAGCTGTAATATTTCATTACTATTACACTTCGTCCTCTATATATAGTAGAAATGAACACTTCTAATACCCAATGCCCTGGTTTATCGCTGCTTGTATTAATATTTCTCAATTAACAATGAATAAATATTTAAAAGCAGAATTTAAATTTTAGTGAACTTTTATGTTTATATATTTTCTGTTATACTTTTGCAAAAAAAAGATGTAAACATTTTATTACAAGAAATATTAATAAAAGTACGTTTCTGAAAACTACTGAGATAAGAGTAAGACAACTGAAAGGCTCTTCTGGAAAATTAAGATAGGTGAAAATTGCCGTAGTAAATGATAAAAAAATATATAATCTGAAACAAGAGACGATTAATTTCAAATAAGACAAAGTTGTGTGATGCGCACACTCACCAAATTTAATTTTTCTAAAGTATTATTAATTAGGTATCTTTATAATTGTTTATTGCTTAACATTGATATACCAATCTAACCTGTTTATATACAATTTATAATTAGGCTATTTAATGTTTTAAAACTGATTTATTCTATTTTTACAAATATTTATATTATTTTATCAATAATAATTATTAAAAATGAAATGATAAAAATCATTACTATTAGTAGTTATAAAAAAAATATCCAAATAGTCTCACATTTTTTATTATCTCGGCACTTCTACGTTTCGACTGTTTCGGCTATTCTCAGATCTATCAACTAAAAATTTTTATTACATTCCACTCATTATAAATTAGTTCTAAAAACATTCTGAAACATAAATTCCCTACCTTATTTACAATATCACAGTCAACGTTGATTATTAAACTGCTTTAGGCTATTCTGCCATAAACAGTTCTTAGCCCCGATGAAGTCTAGAAATTCTGGTCAAAGCGTTGTCACTATTAAATTACGTTTTTTCGACTTATTTGTATTATTTTCTGACCTCACCCCCAACCATCTTCTCTTCATAAAAATATCCATATAGTTCTCCATCCATCCATATACTCGCACGTTTCGGCCATTCTGAAGGATCTATCATCCTACAATTCTAATAACCATCTTCTCTTCATGTATATTATCCACTGTCAACTATCGTCTCATCATAATGCATATTTTTGTTACAACTCATTACAAGCCTGTTTCAAACAAGATA
>NW_027105103.1:304540-313961 GCF_000696795.3 Halyomorpha halys
AAATGGAGGAATATATGATATGGTATGGTTGACCAGAGGAATTGGGCTTGGATAAATTAAACTGGGAAGATGTCATAAGAAATTCATTTTAATGAAACTCATTGCTATTTTAGAATATATATATATATATATATATATATAATTATTATTATTTTATATTATTCATGTACTCTATGATCTGTTTAGGCTAAAGAGGGAACAAACTAGATGGCCCACTTCGTGGCCAACATCCAACCCTCGCTGAGCGAGATCTGCCACCACAGCGAGAGCCACCACCAGCACCGGCAGGCGATCCAGCATCCACAGAGACCCCCGCATCTGCATCACCATCATAGTCCGGTGAGTCATATTATATATAATCATATTATACTATCTATATAATTTATTTATATTATCATCTTTTTGACACAAAAATAATAATAATTGCAACATTATTGTACATCTATATGATCTTTTTGGAGTAACTAGAATTTCGTACGGTTTGTAATGAAAAAAGCTATATCTGATTAAATTTTGTCCAATCTTAATACTTCCCCTAACTATATATTGCATATATTGGTAAGGAAAAGTAGAAAATATACTAACCTTTGACCAAATTTACATATTTTTGGTTTTTGAGAACCTTCGTTAATGATTCAAGACTGATTTAATGATAGTGCCAGTGAGCAATTAGCCCAGAACAAAGCTTTCTATACAGCAAAATCGTTTTGTTATATTTGTATTTAAATCATTTAAGAGAGAGCTATTCATCTAATTAACTCAACAACTTACTTTATTCACTATTTAATTTATAAACGTCCTAATTTAATTAATTTAATATAACTATAACCGTCCTCAGTACTATATATTCAAATTAGAAATCGCTTAATGAAATATTTTGTGTTATACCGAAGACATTGGTAGATGCAAAAATTGCAATAATACTAAAAAAATATAGCAACTATTAAAATTAACAAAAAAAAAAAAAAGGTGAATGAATTATTCAAACATTCATTGGAATAATTAATAAAAACAATGTTCCGGTCTTTGACTTCCATTGCTCAATAAACTGAATAATACATGGCCAATGACTCAATTAATTAAATTCATTGCTGAATAAAATTACGATGGAATAAATGTAATGGAAACGATTCATCTCTGTCAGGGTTAGAAGTTCAGTACTGAATTCATTTCTAATATGGCGTTTTTTCTAACCTTGAATGAATATATAAACATCACAGTTGGTTTAATTTTTTATTATTATCTTTTGACCATGTATTTTATAATAACAAAGCAACAATTCCCAAAAATATTTACAAGATAGCCGATAAAGATAAGCCGGCTAAAGACAAAATAATGCGAACAAAGGCAAACTGATTGATGAGTTATAGTTATTTAATGATCTCATAAAAGAGTAAGGATAGGTAATTGATAAAAATTTACATTATATAGCTTTTGACAGACTCTTATTATCAAATCCTCTTCCCTATGGAATTCCGTTCTTACTTTTTTTTTTCTTTAGCTTCTTCTTTCTACCTCGTCATTTATTTATATGGAGGGAGGGGAGGTTCTCAACAGGTAACCAACTTATTCTAACCAGAGTAAAGAGAGGTTTATATTTTCATTCCGTGGGGCTACCACGACGCTTCAGCTCCCTCTGCTACAAATGGCCTCTTCTTACTTACCTTCCGATCATCCAGTACCCTTCCCACGTTCAAATTCCGCGTAGTCCAACATTTCATACCTGTTTATTTCCAATAGGATTAGCATAAAGGTTTATTTATTTATAACACACTTTATAAAAGCTATTGTATTAATTCTAAAGAAAGTTATATTTTTAATTAATATTAATCTTGTAATTTTACTTCTGCGTTTTATATCATATGTTTATTTTTTTCTGACTAATTAAAAAGTTACTTTATTATGATTTCTCATTTTTATTATAAACTATTATTTTTTTTGTATTTATTAAGACGCTAAAGTAATTAAATTACTAAAATTAATTATTAACGTTATATTGACAATTTTTTTATTTTCTCTGTATACTTATAAGGATTATAAGGTTTATAAGGATGTAAATTTCCTTAATCTAAACCATTTTAGTAGCTTAATTTATTAAATTAATTTAAGATATTTAATTAAATAATTAATTTAATTTCATTAAGGAGAGTTCAGTCTGGAAATATTAATTACTCTATTTAGCACTCCTAGCTTATAATATCTTATAAAGCTACAACTAATCGAACCTCTAGTGAATCATTGAACAGCTACCAGTGGATCCTTGCCAAAATAGTTAAATTATATTGTTATTCATGTACCGTATAAGATGCTAATGAATTGAATTACATTCAAGGGGAAAACAAGACAAACTTAGATATGAAATGGAGACAGTGTCGCTATTATCCCGCGAAGCATTACAGTAACAAATCGCTTTCAATAACTCACCCTACGCCAATAGGGTTGGAAGAGTCAATATCTCTGTTGTTAACAGGAACTTGACTTGGTGTTAGGGGGGCTCGTGTGGGTGAGTCATAGTTTGCTAGCACAATAACGCGTAGCTCAAACAAGAATCAAATGAAATATATAGTGCAATGATGAATTGTTAATCCATGATTCGTATATTACAAATATACTAATTTAATTAATGTAAACACAAAAGTTTAAATTAATCAACCTATTCTGTATAATAAATATTATAGTTGTATACATCGTCATTTTCTAAAAATTAGCAAATATTATCCATGTGTATATACTTTTAAAAAACAAAACAACTAAGTCTGAACCAAATAACAATTCGAATTTATCTTTAGTATTCCATATTTGAAGATATTTTATCTAGTTGTTTTTCACTCCTTCAGAATACAGTGATTAAGATGGTCTCAGAAGGCTAGTAAAGGACAGCCAATTCAGGAGATGTCGTGCAAAATAATCAAAAGATCTCGAATAATGCTTATACTGGATAAGTTATTAATAGCTGGATGTTTTCAATAGTCATCTTTGGTCACAATAGCCCTCATCTTTGGAGGAAGGTAACCACAATCCGCTGGGTATAGTCTTATAGGAGGAAAGACAGCCGAAGGTATTCGATGTCGACACTCTTTATACAATGACCACAATCTAAGGGTAATTGCTTCCAGGCTTTGTGGAGAAATAAGATCGTTTTAACCAAATCCTTGGAGTTCCAAAAATATTGGTAGAGAAATCTACTAGAGGATGTTAGTTCAAGTGTCCCTGCCTAATTAATCCATTGTGAATTATTGTCCATAGTTAAATCTTGGTTAGTTAAACGTCTCGGCGTTGATTGATCGACGTAGAGCTACTGTCTGGTAGAGACTAGCTTTAAGTTTATCTGGGAATCTCTTTTCTAGTTTTTATTCCTTAAAGTTGTACGTTTACTGCAATATACCGATATGATTCTGGATTCATAAGGAAAAAGTCAAAATGATGGAAAAAAAAAAACTTTTCGATCCATACTGTAAAATAATTCATAAATATTTGTTTACTCAACAACTCAGGTTAATTAAAGCTAATATTTTTTCATTGTAAATATTACTTTATGTCGTATATTTACAGAAAATGGCAACAGGGATCAGAGAATACCGTCAGATCATATTTACAAGGGTGTAGATTAAATGATAACAAAATAAGAAATAGAAACCTAAGGTGAAGTAACACCTTAAACATATTTATTCCTATTTACAAAAATTACACTCTCCAAACTCAGCTTGTCCCTCTACTTGAGAAGAAAAAAGTAGGACTCTGGAAGATTCTGACACTTCCCACTCAATCACAACATTGGTATTAAAAACCAATGGAGGCTACGCGATGGCGCTAGCCATAGAGACTTATGTCTCGAATGATAAGTATCTGGGCCGCTGTTGTTCCTACATTCGGAGTATGTAAAGTAATTAATAATTTATTTATTCTGGGTCTTGTATTAATGATTGAGAAAACTATACTTTAGGTAATATTCCAGCTATTGTTAAATAATTATTAAATAAATTTCTCAACTCAAAAATTAATGTCTGAAGGAAATTTTTAAGAAACACATTAAATATAGTGATATTGAACCTGGCTCACAAGCTTTCAAATTATTGGCCAACCTAAGTAATAAACGCGCCAAAGTAGAAAAACCTTTCATAATATTCGACCAGAGATAACGGAAAATGATAATCGGGGTGGAGGTAGTCCCTTGGGGAACATCGTAGTCGAGTCCCGAGAGTACGGGGAGCTTTTCTATGGTTCTGACCTTTTGATGTATCGATGTGATCAATCGATCTTATGCACCTAAACGCCTGTGGGGAATAATATATTTTTAGTATAGGAAGAGGGAAAATTCAGATGTTTTATTTTTTATCACGTATAACTACATGACGCTTTCGGCGCACTATTTCATAATAAAGTACAAATACTGTAAGACTTGTAAGTTCTGCTAACAATTTATTAATTGCGGTGTGTGAAGATCAATTATCTATATATTGAATTTGTACTTATGAAATCCTATAATATCACTAATATCATCCCAATTATGCAATCAAAATTATCAGTGTTTGTACTTTAAAGTTTCTATGGCTTTATTGGTGAACTATGACTATTGGGCTTCATTATAAAACAGGTCCTTGATGTATTTTATCATTGTTTTTCTCTATTTTATTTTATTATTTTGTTTATCATATTTTTTCGTTATGAAATTATTTATCTAATTATCGTTAACTAATTGTTAAGACTAGGAGATTTTCATTCGTTTTCAATTCCCAAGGTTATTCAATAGGATGAGTGCCAATCTGATGTATCTTTGAACTTCATAAATATTACTCCACCCACGACTATACAAAAAAAAAAGACTCAAAGGTTACACAGTAAAAATAAATTAATTATATATTTATTATTTTATTATAATATATATATGACAACTTTGCAATTTCGTAACCAAATTAGGAAAACAAGTATATTTTTGTATGTATAAAAATCATATACACTATGTTATATCATTTATACTAAATCATTGTACAAGGGCCTAAACATAAAATTTGTGACTGACATAATAGAAAAAATACAAAACTTTTCATTACTCAACTGCAGGACACCCACCCAGAACACCGAACCCTTACACACTTTACTGACCCCTCTGGAGCTGGGATCTGTTACATTAGGAGGGACAGCTCTAGGGGGATTTTCATCGGAATGCTTCTCCATTCCCGTATCCATATTAATCCTGAACGGAAGACAAATTTAAATTATATGCTAAAAGGCGATTATAAAAGTTTTCAATTAAAGGATGATAATAAATTATTGTCAGTGCTAAATTAAATTTTTCACTATAAAGCTACAGTCCAAAAATCTATAAAATTTACCTTTTTTAAACCTTTTTTAAACCTTGCTTACTTAAACTTGGGGTGTTTCATTTTTATGTGATATCAAGAACTAACTGAATACTTGACTGTTATGAATACTGAACACTTGACTGTTAAAAATTATAAGATGATAAATTTGAATTAAGAATTATCTGCTACCTAAAACCAACCGTAATAAATTTTCAAACACATTATTTTGATATTACAGCACCACCACGTAAACATTTAACACACATATCAAAGGTTTTAATATTTTAACACGTTTGATGTCGTGAAAAACAACAACACAATTTTCGGCTTCTAAATCCGGGGAAGACTTTTAAAAAAGAAAATGTTATCATTAATTACAGTGAAATTTAGCAGCAAATTAACTTTTGTACGGTAACATAATTATGTTCTGGATCCGTGTGTCAAAACCCTGTTGGCATTCACAGGGGCAGCTGAATAAGCAGATCAAAGAGAGAGTGCAAATTAGGAACGATGTAAATGCTATTAGCGTGCTTAGGTCCTTTGTTTGCATACCCTTCGAATTAAACTGGTAAAATAATTTAATAATGGCTAAAGTAATCAATTAATTGTTGTTGCTGTACCGGCTTTGAGTATAATTAAACAAATTTAAAATTATCAAAAAAATGTACAATAAACTTCAGTCGAAACGATGTTATCTTCATGTTAAAATTTTATACCAGAATTATATAAGTAATTAATTGGTCGATATGTTAAGCAAAAATTGCATGAATGCCAAACATATATCGCTGCAGTGCTTAAACATATGAAAATAAATATATTTTGATTATATTTTTAATTATAAGTATTCCAAACGATAGCTTAGTCAATTGAAGTTATTTTCTTTACTCTTGTCGTTCTACACACTGTCGCATACCAAGTAGGGCTGTCACAAATTAAAAAAAAAAAAAAAATTGTTGTCTATAGTGTCACTTATTTGTATTAAAACAAAAAAACCACTGCTGAAACCACTTTATTTATTAACGTTTTTACGACTATTTATTTTTCAATGCTAGGTTCAGGGTTGCTAAGGAAGAACTGATATCTTTGTTTGGAAAAAAACATTATATTGTAAGGTCCTTCTGAAATAATTAATGTTTTATCCAACAGGGAGGATTCGGGACTTATAAAGGATTATATTCTGGCCTAGGTATATTAAGCTTTTATTTTTATTAATTTAGCAAAAATAGCACTAGTTTAAAAAATGTTGAGATAAATGTTAATCGAATGCCTATATACTGCTCTTGAGGAAGAGTTGTGGAGGAATCACGTTTATTTATTATGTTTAAGTGAAATAATTGATTATTTATTCTGTATTATTAAGAAATATATTATAAAAATTGTCATCTCATGTGTTTAGGAATAAAAACTTACTGTTAATATTTTTATTCCTCATTTAATTACAGTTCTTCAATCCGTAAAGGTCATGTAAAAAAATTAACTATTTTTCAAACAGCATATTAATTTTTTTAAATTTATTAATTGATATTTAAAGCTGTATTTACATAAAAATACATATTGTAAATGTGATGCTAGATTATAATGGATTGATAGATGATGACACAGGATTGTAGAGAAACTGCCCATTGGTAGCCATTTTGCATTAGGTCTCGAGGCCAGAGTTAGAAACTAGTGGGTTTGAGCTGTTGCATATTAATTTAAAATTAATAAAAGCAGAGAAAATAATATACAAAGTTTTATTATATTTTATTTTATAAAACCAAAAAAAAACAAAAAAAAAGAAAAAAAAAACCAATTACTCTTCCAGAAATACATGTATAATTTCTAAAACAGTAATAAGAGCTATCATAACGTATGTCCAAACGGGGCATCACTAATATAACAAACTTAAAAAATACAAGTATTCCGAATCAGATATCTCAGAATTGTTCGCAACTATTCATATTATAACTAAGATGTATTCAGAATTAAGTATAGACACTGTACCTGAATACATACACACCTCTACTAGACGAAAATGGCACATTTGACAAAAAATAAATTTTTTACTGTTGTTGAAAACAGTAAATACTTATTTTAGGAATATATGCTTATTATTACAAAATAAACTTTCATATGCCTTCCATACAGTTTAAATGTTATTTTATTTTTCACTCAAGTTTTTTTTTTTTTGTGAAGTGAAATACCTTCAATTTAGTAATTTATTTATGATTAATTGTTTCAAACATATTCGATTAAACCTACTGGATATGAAAATAGTAACTTTGAATATTATAGAATTCATAAAATTAAAGGACACTATGATAACCAAATTAACAATACATTATAATCAAATTATTTAATAAATATTAAACCATCCAAAAAAAATTGTTGTAGTATTAGTTAGTAAGAAAAAAAAATGTAGATAAACTACAATTATTCATACATTATTTATTTATTTTTAAAATCATAAATAGAAGTAAAAAATGATTTTTATTTTATAAAGAGTTTTTTACCCTCTAAATCTTGAGAAAAGAGGTTAATAGCATCTAATGTGGTGAATATTGTTGGTGACACGGGGTTGAGTTCTAAGGATAACGTATGTCATCAAGAGAGCTTAAGGGTGTTATTTATGAATGGTTGGTGTCATTCATGGTGATTTAGAGGCACCTAGGGTGTCTTTAGGATGCTTTATAAAGAAAATCCTAATATCTCAGTCTGTATTTTCCCGAGAAAAAAAACAAAACATTTTTCTATTAAATTTAAACTTAAAATAAAATAGAAAAAAAAAATCTTTATTTTGTAATTAATTTATTTCGTATGAATAATAAAAGTAAATCGTATAAGAACTTATTTATCTTAAAAAATGTACGAAAAGATAAATATATAATTATTATATAATAAAATAAAGAAAAGTATGCTGATAATTAAAAAAATTAATTAACTCGTGTTAATCATTAGTAGATACAGTGACGCATTGAAAAGTGATGCCTCTAAAATATCAAACAATAACAAAATAATAAAGTGAAGTAAATAATTAAATAATAATAACATATTTATATAATGAAAATAACGGAATGTTAAATAGTATTGACTTGCGTATACACATTATATTGACACTTGCTGGAGATTACAGAAATCAAGTTGTGTTGAATAAATATAAATCACATAAAATTCCATGCATACGTTTCTGGTTAAACCGTTTTCCAAAGCTAATGGGGGTTCTAGATACTGCAGTTATATCTGTTAAATATTTCATTGTGCCAGTAGTTAGTATATTACTATAGCATAGCAATATATTATTATTATATATTTCTACTGGTGCCTAATAGAACCGACCCATTGAAAATAATCTCATTTATTCATCTAAATCATGAGCTAGATACCACACCCCTTCTTACCATGACATGCTTGATGAAATTATATATACTTCGTACTAAGACAAAAAAAAAAAATTAAATCTGTTCTACTACAACCCATAAAGGGTCAGGGGTGCAGTACTTTGTAAGGATGTGATGTTACTAAATCTACGGTTGAACAAGGAGGTGATTTAGGCAAAATCAAGCTCGACTGCTAGGTTTTTACCCAATTAAGGGTACACACTTTCTGAAGCTTAACATCTATCATTCATTTCTGTTCCGAGGATCAAGCATGGTCAAGCAAATAATGATATATAGTTACTTCCTAAACATATATCTTTCATGATACTTGACTTACATCAAAAATGATTTCCCATTAAAGCATTCTAAATTTCTAACGGTTATGATAACGATCGGAGATAACAAAAAATTTCACGAAATATACGTACCGTTGATATCATATATGTATTAAGTTTACTGAGTTAAATGCTAAAAATCCAATAAAGTTCAAGTAGAGTTGATGATAACCACATCGAATTTTTAAATTTCTGGCAAAGTTTTGCCAGAAACTTGAAGTTGTTTGATTGATACTGATACTATTCTATTCAAAGGCTTCAACTGCCAACTTCCGATCTATTACATCAATTGTAGAACCATGATGCAATGAGGTGCAATACATTTAAACCTCCTAGTTCTTGACATCGCGAAAATATTTTTGAATCTTTTTTAGCCTTTGTTAGGGTGAAGAAAGTTTCGTCATAGTTTTTTTTTTCTTTTATTAAT
>NW_027105103.1:314020-371939 GCF_000696795.3 Halyomorpha halys
TTTTATCCCCCCATTTTTTTTAGACGTGTTGCTTGTCAACGATTGATTTCCTGAAGCTAATATCGAATAAATGTTCTCATATTTCTTCAACCATAGTTGTCGACATTATTAGATCCTTCACGATACTCTTTGTTTTTTAAGTTAAGCAGTCATATTAGTAATTATATTCGGTATCATTAAACATCGGAGCAGCAGTTACACTTTCAATGTACTAAACTTTGTTAGCCAATTGGATATATTTTAAAATCACAAACAATAAATCGACTCTTTAACATATTAATAAAGGCATGTATATGTCAATGAAACGCAAATAGCTGTTAATTAAAATCCTGAGTTAATTTTTTTCATTATTAAAATTTAATAAAGAGGAAATGCTTTTTTCAGTAGAATATAGATGCAATTTTTTATTATTGGTATAATTGCCTAAAAAGAATTGAATGTATATATCTTAGTATATACATTCATAATAATAAAGTTAGAAAAAATGTACTTATTAATAATAATTAATCCATGTTTATTATTTCAGTCAGCACTCTGACCGAAAGAAATTAATGAAAATATCTATATTTAAGTAATTGTAATGTTCTTAGTTAATGAACTTTATGATCCTTTTAGAAGCGAGAAAGTAATTTCCCTGGCCCTTAATAGAATTAAGAACTATAAACTTAGTTAATATTCAAACATTTAATTTAAAGAAATTTGCAATACTTCAATTAACCATGCAATTCAGCCGACACTATTAGTGCTATGATAAATGTGAATGAGCTCACGCTTCCGTGACTGAAAAGCCGAGTAATATTTCATCAAGCTTGCTGCTTCCTGAAAACAGCAGTACTTAGGAAATGCGGAACCTTTATCACATAATTGACTGTTCGGTTTACAACTTTGTTAAATAATTTATACTTTTAATTATATATTTTATCATTTATAACTTTCTTTACTCTTGACTCTTTCTGATATGTATTTTTGAGGTTCTTGAGGATCAGTCAATAAGAGAAAAAAACAACAGTTATTTTGAAAAACAAATCTTCAACTGATAAAAAAAACTGCTATGTTCAGAGCATAATTTAAGATTAATAGCTATAAAAATTCCTAACAAATGTCAATTATAGTTTTTTTTATAGCAGATAGTCGGTATAGACTGACTATACCACCATCTATATATTTATGTTTTGTATTTTGCCTATTTATATTTGATATTTTTAATGTTTTATAAGTTTATGTGGCTGAAGTAACATGGATTTAAATTATGTACATCTCATATTTTTTTGATAGCTTGGCTCCTATATTTTCTATAGTGATCATTTCTTTTCGACTTACCTTCATTGTAGGCCATGACTATGTTAACTATTAATTTTCGAAAGTCGCCTCAATATAGTCTTATTTACTAATCCTTAAGAACCTCATTAATTTATTAGTCACTTTTATTTTATTACATTTGATATTTACTGTAAAATTTCAAATTAATCTTGCTGAATTTTAATTTTTATAGAGTTTATATCTGAAAGAAATTTAAGTAATTTTTAGATATACTTTTTAATTAAATACTTAAGCTAGATAAATAACGTGTATTAGTAAACACCCTGTTAAAAATATTTTCTGGAGTTTTCTTTCTCTATATTTTGTGGACCTATCATATTTCTACACTACTATCAATAATTGGTAATCCATAAAACTTTATATGCATTTTGGGTCATTATGAATTTTAAGAGTTTTTAGTTCACCCAAGATATAGGATGAAACATAAGATTAATAAAGATGTGTTAATTCTAAAAATTTTCATTTACTGCTTATAGTCTATCTTACAAATATTTTTAAAAGAAAAATATTTTTATTTATCCATATTATGAATTAAACATTTAATAAATTGTTTTATTTGTTTATGCCTGAGCTTTGAAATTTCCATACGATATAAGTAGAAAGTAGATTTTTTTTCTCGAAGAATCAGGTTTAAAGTATCTCGTTGAAAATCTGGAGTTCAGATGTTTTTAATATCCTACACAGAACAGGGTTTAAAATAAAAACAATAAAAAAGTTTAGAAGTATTGTGGGGGAGTTGCTTTTATCAATATGTTTCACAATGAGATACTTGCAATGTGTTATGTAATCGATACATAAACTGGGCATTGGTTGTATAAGAGGTAAACAAGTCCAGATCGATCCGGCTATAGAACTGCAGTCTCTGGCGCCGGCCGACTTTTGTCGCCGCACTACTATAGATCTGAGCTAGTCCTATCCCGGTCGGGCTTAGTTCACGCAATTTTATCTGTAGTTTTAATCTAAATGAATAAAATTTTAAAGTATAGCAAAAAGAAGAATATAATGATGCTAATAAAAAATAAATTTAAAAATCTAATCGAAACATTAAAATTATGAAATGATTGCCAAATTAGACACATCATTTGTTCTCTTAAATTAAAAATATATTTCATTGATTTACTTAATGAACATTTATCAGAGCAAAATGTCAGTTTTAGAATTTGAGAAACATTGTGCGAACGAATCGGACAATTTAAGACCAAACTTACATAATCTCGGTAACATTCTTAATGAATGTAAGAAATTCATTAATGGCAATTAGCTAAATTATAAAGAGTGTCCCTTAAATCATTAGTAACATTTAGGCAGGCTAAAGTAGACCTCCTAAGCAATAAAAAAGTTCTTAAAGACCATGGTATATATAATGTTACAATTTAATTTGTTAATAATTACTTTCAATGTAGTTTCAAGTAAACACCCAGCTATTCTAAAAAAAATATCTACTAACGGTTCCAGTTAATTCTGCAGCTTCCATTGAGAACTGTTGCAGCTCCAGAGTGGGAATGTCAAGATTAATTTCTCGGTCCGCCGCGGAATAAATATTTACTTACTCAGATGGAAATCCAACCCGAAATCTTCTGAACCAAACAACTCTCAGAATCTCGCTAAAACGTGCTCAGTTATCACGTCCTTAATTAAAATTTTTCCAGTCATATATAAATAGGATATTATGAATTATTACAGAGAAGACATAGAAGGAGACCAAACAGAAAATTGAAGCACTGAATGAACAAGGAAAAGAATAAAAAAAATAAATAAATAAATTAACAGTTCGGTTACGCACAGTCGTGTAAGATGGGACCGTAACAGCTTTATTTCTAACAAAGGCAGGTGTGGATAAATAAATAAAATAAAATTATGAATTTTTACTTTGTTACTTATTGGAAGGGCTCCTATATTTTCCGAAATTTTCGTGGATAAGACTTGCTTTGCAGGAAAATCGACAACGTAAGCATACGTTAATAAAAAATTCACAAAACTTAACAAGATAGTGTTATTAATATATAAAACGTAGTGCGAAAAGCTCAGAAAGTATATTCTCTTGTGTACATACTTTCTTCTCATAGTAGTGGTAATGGAGTTTCATATTTCGCTTTAGAACTGCCACCCTCTTCCCGCCATCCAATTCTACTTTAACAATATTTTAGGGGTTGAAAATGGAGGAAATTGTTATATCAAGATGGCTTCCACGGTCGGGAAACGGAAACATTTCATTTGTCAAGATAAGTAATGAAATCATATTACCACTGAAATATTCCTTCAAATCCTCTTCTCATTAAAATTTTTATTTTATAAATAATTTCTCTGAGAAAATAAATAAGCCACTGTGGGATTCGCCCTAATTATTACTTTAACGAACACTTGAATTGAAATTATTGCCATGGTTTTGGACAGATATAATGAAATAATGAATTTGTGTTCACAATTGTAATAAGAATATTATTTATTTCAATTGATGATTTATTTTACTGATTTTTGAGAGTAGTTTATTTTATTATTAATACAAACAACAATTGATCGACTTTTACACTCAACTATTTATTAAAAAATATCCAACGTTTCAGCCCTCATGCCATTGTCAAGGAAACATCTTATAAAATTTGTTTTCATATTATTTTCTCATACAATACTAATGCCATATATCCTTTTAAAAGTCTCTTTTGCAGCCTAATTGCCCATGTATTAATTAAACAAAATAAATATTAAAATTATATCATAACAGTTTCAAACACTATTTTTAAATTGATTATTCACTTGCGAATTTTTTTATTTAAATTTAAAACTACTCCACACAAAATGTTATCTATCTTTATCTTCAACATGTTAGGAATCTGTTATCACTTTATCACTAGGTTTAATTTATTTACAATTTAATTAACGTTCTTTTTTAATTTGTTGCTTATTACTTAACATTATTGACGTTGGAGATGTTTTGAATTAAACAGTTGAGAGTAAAAGTGGATCAATTGTTGTTTGTGTTAATAATTATTTATTTCATAATTATTACAATTCCAAAATAAAACTAGCTTCATTGGAAAAATTTCTCTTTTATTTCTTTTTTATCTTCTGACTAAAATTGAATTTCATTTTGTATCACTTTAACTTTATTCAAGCCTCAAATAAAGGCATGGCTTATTGTTCAGAGGTTAAAAGTAATTCACTGAAGCAAACCTAACTCGAAAGAAACTCAACTGTATCTTACTGAAAATTGGTATAAGATAATTTTCATGTATATATTTCATGTTTAAATAAACAAATAATTTAATTTTATAATGCCTAATTTAAAAAAAAAATGTGATAAAAATCTCATAGCTATCCTTTATTCGAGGATAAAGTTGATAGAATGACTCTACAAAATCAATCATCTTTGTATTTTGATAATTGATTCTATAACTAGTAGTTTGAGTAATCTTATATATATTTTTGATTCTGTCATATTTTGCTGAAAGAAAAATAAATGGCTTTTGTATTGAGGAATATCAATAAAGATAATTTTCAGAAAACTTTAAGGATTGGAGTTAGGTTATTCCTTCAACTGGGAAAGTAAATTAACGCACTACGCTATTGATTTAAAGTTTTATGAGAGAGGAACGTTTTTATGGTGATTCATCTAAGCAATGCTAAACGATTTCATCTTAAATTACTTCTTTTAATTAGAAGTTTTCTTGTACATTCTACGATTTAAAACTATAACAAAAAAATGGACATGATACGGTTTGAAACCGTTGAGTATACATTTATTTTTTATTATTTATTTTTTTTTTACATAAATGATGTTTAAGATTTATTACCAAACCCAATGTAGTAAAATTCATATAATATTTTAATTTATACAATAATAAAATTAACTTATTGCATTGCCACTTATAATGCTTAAAAATAAAATTTACATCAAAAATAAAAATAGTAAGATATTAACAATCAATAAATCCCTAAAATAAAAGATAGGAGAACGAAAAAGGCATAAAATTATACATATTTTTTTAAATTTCACTTTACTAAATTTTGAACACAGAAAAAAAACTTATTTTAAAATTAATCATGGAACAGATAAAACGATAACGACTGATGAGTTTACCCTAGGCTTCAAAGTACTTAAATATTTTACAAAATATTTAAACTAAGCTCATTGCAACATTGCAAAATACCGAAAGTTTCAGCATTAATTTATGCGTTTTTTATTTTATGATGTTTAATTATTAATATTGTGTCAAATCCAGAAGAGCATTAACAACAAATATATTGAAGGCTTTGTTGCCAGATAAGGTGATACATGAGCCAGAACGATCGGTTCCTGGGGCTCCCTCATGGGTGAAGCTATCCACCATTAACTTCAGCCCATGGCGGGAAAAAGGAAAAGCTTGTTTTTCCATTTGGTCTATTTGTCACCCGTCTTATCTAAAAGCCAAACGATACAAATAGAATAATTCTACCAACCCAGTTCATATCAAAGGTCAGTTGATGCTATGCTCTAAACCGATCAAATTAAATAAAATATTATTTGAAATTTAAAAAAAAAGTCTATCAAACGTCTATTTTTGATTCATATTACCCAATTTTTATAATCGGCCAAGAAAAAAGAAATATTAAGGGGGTGTTAATCTTTTCATTAATGTTTCAAGATATGTAGAATCCAAAAATCTAATTAAAAAAAATTATTGTCCACCGTCGGTTGTACACTGTACACCACGAAACTTTTTTTCAGATTTTTTAGAAAATTATTACCAAAGTCGCATATCACCCGACAATGATCTTTATAGCTCATCATTACCATACTTTTTTCCCGTTCCTTGTCTGGACTGAACCAGCAGTAGTGAAGAAACTGACAACTGTGTGTTGGATGTGATGGACATTGAGTTCAAAGCGCCTAGGAGATTCATATGAGTGGACACCAGATATTTTATTACTTATTATCTACTGATATAATAAAATATTTAATTAAAATAATAAACTGTTGTGTAATAATTTGTAGCGATTTTATTTTAAATATTTATCGTAAGTAATTTATTAAAAAATAATAATAGCAAATAAAGTACTTTTTCCACAATACAAAAAGGCAACATACAATGGTCTACAAAAAAAAACAAAAAAAAAAACCCTCAACAAACTTTAGGAAGAACAACTGTGGTTACTTCCGCTAACGAGAGTGGATCTTTCATCCACCTTCTTTTTTTTGTTTCAGGTCATCGTAGTATTAGCCACTGTTCTATTAATGAATTGCAGTGTCTTGGTATTTTGTGATGTAATCACTAGCCAGATGTCCGCATGTATTTATACCGTGAGGTAAATAAAGAATTTTTTTTTTAATTAATAAATTAATTTTTTTTTGTCAAATGGAAATTTCTGACATAAAGTTATTCGGTTCCTTTCAATTTTTTTCTATTTTCCCCTGCTAAATTAGTTGATGCTAAATTAGCATTTTTAAAAAAAGAATTTAAACTTTTTAATGAGATGCTATATTAATCTTTAAATATCGAATTTCACAATGTGGACATACTGGCTCTTAAAAGAAAACTCTTCATTTATAAATCATGGTGCAAACTTGTTCTACAAGTAATAAAGAGCATGTGAAATGTGTTTGAAAGTAATTAATTTTATGTCTGTTTTGCGTTACGCAAAATCTGAGAACCAAAGTAAACTTCACTTAATGCCTTATTGTAAGTTAGACTAAAGCAAGTATGAGTAAGTAGCTCGGTTTTGTCTGTTTTAACAAAGATTGTTTTGTTAGTAATCGGTACTTCATATGTCTTTTATTTAATGTCAAAAATGCGGGCCCCATGTTTTCAATTGTTAATGCTTATCATAATGTTTCTACATATGGAGTTCTCCAGGTATACGTGTACTCCAGGACTAGTATAAAGTCTAGGTGTAAAGAGGGCCTCTTACACTGTCAATCTTCTTGTACCAATATTATTGAAAGCGATATATCATGTTGCTCTTCATGTATGTCAATAATACTGCTTCAATATTATGTCAGATAGCATCTTACGTTATCCAAATACGTGCGTGTTTAGACTCACCATTTTAGTTATTTTCCTATATATATTTTTTTTTTAAATTAATTTATATTTGAAATATAGCCTATAGAAAACCACAAAGTGTAAAAAAAGCATAATTTAATTTGTTGTTCATTAGGAATAAAGAAATTTTATTTTATAATTTATTCCTCAATTGATGATTTATTTTTATTTTTTTATATTTTATTATTTTTTTTAGCTGAAATAAATTTTTCAAATATTGATTTCAATATTTAGTAAAAGAATATTTGTTTTGCAAAAATTTTACTCCTGTGAAAATATCAAAGGTAACATATAGAAGAGCTCTTATCGAAGAACTGTAATTGATTCATGTTAAGTATATTATAAATTAGTTCCCGATTATAATCTTCCTAAGTACAGCAGTTTTCGTGATATTTGCTAAAATGAATTTAAAAAGTGTTTATTGTCACGGATTATTTTACGTATAGAGGACTCAATTAGAGCTTAACATTTTGAAAATTTAATCTTATTCAGGGAAGGGATTAATAAATTAATTCATGAAGTGCTAAACATGAGAAAGGTTCGGCGGTGTTCTCCTGAAATAGTCCAATGCTTATTTTGTGTTTAAGGACATTTTGTGTTACCGTTGTTTAGAAGAGATATAAAATTGAATATTTTCAAACAAAAAATGTGAGATATCAGTTGAAAAAATACTGAATTCTCCCAAAAAATCTTAATTTAAATTAGTGCACAAAAACAAAGAAACATCAGGGAGAATTTTCAAAGTGTTACCTTTTTACTTCTAGATATAGCAAACTATAACAATGAAACTTATTCATGGTAAGTAGTATTCTAATTAGAGACCTAATAGTGAATTTAGGTCTATATGCCTTTTTATTAAACATTAACATTATAACCTTCAAATCACTTGACAACACTCGGTTTAATTATATAATATAGTATTTCAAAATTTTAAAGAGTAAACTTTTAACTTCTGGATATAGGAAACTCAATAAAAAAGAAAAGTTTGAAATTTATTTGTGCTCAAATTAAAAGAAAAATAATCTACTTTAAAAAAGAGGTTAATAACTTCTTTCGTGAGGTAGGTTGATTTAATGATATTTGGTGTTGAATGAATAATGAGTGCTAATTTTAGGTTTTACCTTGGATAAAAAATGAATTCTGGTGGCGTGCGCCACAGGAAAGTTAATAAGGACGTATACCTGTACCTGTTGTATAGCATAAGTAAAAATTGATTTATGATTTTTAATAAAATGCAAGTTAGCTTTATAAAAAACATAGAATTCTCCAAAAAGTCTGATATTGAATGTGAAAAAAAGATGACAAAAGCGATAACCCCTGTAGGGCTCCCAACCCCGTAGAGCAGACACACGGCTAAAGTTAAAGAATAAATAATTATCTCCCACATAATTATCTAATATATTCTAATCCACGTCCAAGAGATAGTAGCATAGCGCCTTACTCACTGAGCTTCGCATTTCCCAAATGTATTTTAATAACACATTTAAATTATAAATAATTACCAAACTAAGATTATAATATAATTTTTAAACGGTCAATTTTCATCAATTTAAAGTACCTAATTATTTAGAATGCAATAATTACAGTCTGCTGGCAACAAACAAATTAGTTTTCAACAACCAACAATACAAAAATTCACAGATACATTTTATTGCATTTATTTTATAAATGGCAACACTTCTCATTTTCCAATATTTTCATGGATTTGAAAATATCTCTACAATTGATTTCTACTATCCACGTATATTTAAAAAGTTCACTCTCGTAACTCATGTACATTTTAAAACAGGCTGATGTTTTCTTAAACATGAGAGAGTCAAAAATCAACCCAAGTGGTCTGTAAAGCTTCGAGGATAAACATTTTATCCAGGAAGAACCAATTCCGGTTTAGAGCTCAGACTTTAGAGGAAGAGCTGCTGGAAACCCATCCAATTGGAATCAATGTCTAAACAACCACAGTTGGAGGAGTGAGAGAGGTTGAGGAGGGATTTCTGAAACCAACTCGATCAACTTGGAGAGTTCCGATGCGATCCGTAGTGATAGTTCCATTCCGAGGTTATTGATGAGAGTTCTCAGTGGCAGGCAGTTATCTCACCCCAATTTTTTATTACTTTAATGAAAACTATGTATAATTAATAGTCAAAATTGATGAGTCTGCCAAGTATAGGTAGGGGGAATAAAAAATTACGGCTGTTTCAATGCTGAAACTAATTTTCTTTCGGAGCTCTATATCTTAAAAAGTAGGAACAACACAAGAAAACCTAAGAGAACGTCATATACAGAAGGGTAAATTTGCTAAAATATGAGCCCTAATAGAGCTATTTACGTTTAATAGTTTTCGAGATATAGCTTTTTAAAAAGCAGCATTTCATAAAAATGCTGTATGGGACTTACTGAAAGATTAGTGAATTTATTTTGAAAAATTTATTTCTCAAAAGCCATTTGACGTACAGATGTCTATTAGCACTCAACATAAAGCTAGTTTAGTGAGCTATAAGGTATTTTATGATGTTTATCTTCGTAGGAATAATAGTTTACATAAAAATAAATTGATTTATAGTTGTTCGGACAAATTTTCATTTGCCAAATTCATATCCATATGTGAATATTATAAAACCTACTACCCCTACGAAGATAAGTGCCATAAACTGCTTTATAGTAAGTTAATTTTTTTTTTATTTTGAGTGTTGGTAGACATATGTGCGTCTTATGGGTCTAGAGATATATTTTTTTCAAAACTTAACATTTTATACGAACAACTATAAATTAACATTATGTGAGTTTGTCAAATATCATAAAAACTATTACTCCAACAAAGATAAACATAATTAACTATATTGTAGTAAATTTAACTAGCTTTAATTTAGGTGCTATCAGACATCTGGAAGTCCAATGGTTTCTGAAAAGAAGTTTTTCATAAATCAAACTTATTGTCCGAACAACTATAAATCAATTTATTTAAGCAAATGTCATGAAAACTACTATTCCTACGAAGGTAAAGGTCATAAACTTCTTTATAGTCCATTAAACTAGCTTTAATATGAGTGCTAATAGACATCTGCACGTCACGTAGTTCCTGAGATATTGAATTCTCAAAATAAATTAACTAACTACTATCTTTCAGTAGATTTCTAAGGAATTTTGCTTTTAAAAAGCTATATCTCGAGAACTATTGGTCGTAAATAGCTCTTGTAGGTCTAATATTTTAGCAAATTTACTCTTCTTTAAATAATGTTCTCTTATATTTTCTAGTGTTGTTGGTAGTTTTTAAGATATAGAGCTCCGAATGAAAATATGTGTTTTTTTAAGGTTTTTAAACAGCCGCCATTTTTTATTCCTACTATCTATACTTGGCAAACTCATCAATTATGACTAGTAATTATACCTAGTTTTCATTAAAGTAATCAAAAAGTGGGGTGAGATAACTCCCTTTTTTCTCTTTCCGGCTCTTGTACTATAAAGTTTTAACTAAGGTCGTAAATGTGAACAAACCATCTTCCTGGAATCCAAGTTGTTTAGCAGAGCGTAGGCCATTTAGATGCAGTGTCTATTCGTGGTGTCGTTAAATATTTCCTATGATTAGCTCTACTAGGATAACTGAGTGGTTATTTAAATAGAAAACCAGACGGGCCAAGAAACCATTCCAAAGTAATGGACCAAAGTCGAATTAACCTTTATATTTAAATAAGATTTGTTGGATCTTTTTCACTTACCTTTTATAAGGCATTGTCATTATTACTGACTGATTTTGAGTAACCCGGAAAAAAAATGTCTCCAAGCCACAAGGCAAACGATTGAACATTACAATTTTTAAAGTATGTTTATATATATTTGAATATAAATATTTTTGAGGTTCTTGAGGTTCAATCATTAATAAAACGACTATATTGTGATGATATTTCAATACATAGATTCAAGTTTGATACGCCTCAAATTATACACCAGGAGAAAATCAATTTCAAACGAAATCTGAAAAAAATGATCGCTAGAGGAAAATATAAGAAACAGGTTATTAACAAAACATCGAATGTAAAATTTAAACTAGTGCTACTCCATTTTCATAAACACATAAGACACACTTAACAATTCTAAAACATGACTAAGAGAACAATAAAGAATTGAAACGTCGCCATAATATAATTGTTTTATTATTGACTGAATATCAAGAATCTCAAATACATATATTTGTTAGTATTTCAGATGAATGAATGTTATGGTAATTTTAGACAGGAGTCTTCTTTAAAAAATAGTGATATGCATATGTACCTCTATCCTTTTCTTTTACCACAAAAATACATTAATTAAAGTGCTGGAGTATGGCACAAATGTAACTGACATAAGTACAGGGTTTGGCGTCAATAAAAAGATTTTATTTAGATGTATATACAACGGAATGAGATTGTTCCTGAAGATTAAATGTTCATGATTATATATAAGATATATATTTTTTGACCAAATCTGGCTTTTAAATTTTGAACTTAATCCTTTCTAATAAATATCAAGTGCAATTATTAACAGCTCAGCCACTCCACTTCGTATTTATATTTTTTTTCTGGTTATTCATTATAAATTTATTGAGGCAGAAAATACTCCTTGAAAAGAGAAAGAGAAAATTCTAAAATTTTGAACCTCGAATATCGCAACAAAGAGCCACAACTTCGTTTAACAATTTACTTCTGCTACAATCAGATCTTTTCGTGAAATTGAGTTAAATCGAAGCGAGGCTTCTCTATAAAAGAGCGTTGATGTTTGTCTAAAATGTTTTACAATACTCAACAATAACCCAAAAGTTGAATCGGATATAATATTCCATCTAGTTTCAAATATATCAATTTTGCATTTAATACTAAGTTTTATCTTTGGGGAATGAAGTAGCTTTCACGCTTTACGTATTCATTTATAAGCACATAAAGATTAATCGACTAAACATCATACATATTTATAATACGGTAATATCGATACCATTTGAGTGTCCCTCTCTCAGAAGCGTTGGATTTTGACGAATGAGATATCATAAAGCGAATCTCAATATCAATTGTTAAAGTCTCACTGTTAATTTAATAAAATTGATTAAAAAATATGGTAAAAATCTCTCCATGCGTCCCCAAATTTTATGTAAACTGGTTGGCTCGTGTTGAAGTTATCACCATGTTTGTAATTGCATTCGGAAAAAAAAATAATCAAAACACGCCGGAAGGCGAAAATTATAAAAAGAAAAATGTTTTCTATTGTTATAAAAATTCGCATTTTAAGATTTATCGAGATAGGAATAACGATTATAATTTTTGTTCTTGCCAAAAATACAATGGCTTAACAAATGATAACAAAGCCGAAATACAGTCACAAGAGTGCTGTCTCTAAATTTAGCACAAGAACTAGTTGATATTAAAGATCGATTAATTCTACATTGATATGACGATTTTAATCAAAATTGTTGAGTCGTTTTCGAGAAAATCGAAAAAATGTGAAAAATCTGTTCGATAAAGTAGCACCTCGGTTCAGTTTGTTTTAACAAAAAAGTTTCTGTCACGCCCGACGCATATACCCACCTTTTTTTTATTTCGAAGTGAGTTTGTTTATACACACCTTGACCATTGTGCGAGGTAAGATTTTTTGAACTCAGGTCTTAGATAAGGAAGTAAAACAAAAATATGATAAGACCATCTTAATATTTTCTTTGGTTCTTAATAGTATGGATAATTATTTTTTTTATTAATAGCGATGAGTATGCTACCAGTAGATGTAGGCTAAATTGGAATGGGTCATTTATGATAAGTCTATATTTATATCATTTATGATAATATATGAAATGATATTTCAGATCGAATCCTCCCCAGTTCATAGTTTTTTAGTGAGAATTATAATGTATCTCCATATAAGGATTTTCTTTCCTATACTGCTCTGCTCGTTATAAGAAAATCTTTTTATTAAGGGTAAGGCGGTGGGTGACGAAGGTTTACAAGTTCATAAACTGATTTTCATTGATATACATGTATACATGAATAGAAATAAACTGGATCAAAACATGTATTTCAACAATTTTGTTTTTATCTTTTTTATTTTAAATTGTAGTACTATCAACAGTATGTGTAATTTTCTGCTCTTATAAATGTAGAGTTGATTTAATTTATGCTCTCTTTAAATGACAGATTTGGTGTTAAGGAGATTTTTATAATAAGCTAAAAAAAAATTGACTTGGAAAGAACTGTTACCTCAACTCTATTAAGTGTGTATCTAAACCTTCAATGCGTTAAGGGAAAAGCCTAGTAAGTTACCGTAATCCTGGTCAGCTGTCAGTTCTATTTATCAAGCTTTTACTTATTCTAATCTGTTCTTTGAAAATTTTAAAATTACAAGAATAATTCGATTTTATTTATAAATTTAATCTATAAATACACCTATTAGAGGTAATTTATGCAATGACAGAATTGTGAAAACAGTGTAAATTGAAGAGCCCGGTTAATAAGAGGGCTTGTCCTGAATGCCCTTCGGTCTGTCAGCATGGTTAATTACTTTCCTAACTAATACACCTTCCTAGTTAATTTACTGACTTCAGAAATAGCTTTTGTCACCTCACAAAGAAATAGACATTAATACTAATTGGGTATTTATTTATTATTAGCCCGTGTATATTAATGGCTTTCAGGATATTAGTTTACAATATTTAAAACTTTTCAACTAGAATCAATAATTTGCTGAATATAGCAATATTGCAAATATTTTTTTTAGTACATGTCTTGTTTACGGCCTTTGATTTAATTTGTGGGGGAACTGTTTATTTCTCGGAGACAAAAATCGTACTGGCGTGGTACACCTTGATATTTGAACGTTATAATTTAGGTGGATCTCTGTTCTCATTCGCAAGTACATAAATATTTGCTAAACGACTGTATGAAGTTTGTCTTCAACTTAATGCCAGGCACACGTTCACTTTTGGTTGGATTTTAAGAGGACCGTATAATTGGAAAATGAAACATGATTGGATGATAATAAAATTACCAGTTACAAGTGGTGTAGGGGGTTGCCGAAATAAAACATTCATGGTGAAAAGGGGTTATAAATTTCGTATGACTGGGCTATGGAAAATTGGAGATATAATGAGGTGTTAATGATGAAGTGGGAGCTAACTATATTGAACTAGGTGGACCTACTCCATGCTTACTTTCTTCGCTCCGCATTCCTATACCTCTCTCTCTTCTCTGCTTCGAGGAACAGCTCCAGGAATTCTAATCACTCATGGCAGATTTTTGGAGTGAACAAAGAATTGCTGTTTCTGGCAAAGGAAAATGGCTCTCTTTCCCGGTTGCTTTTTCTCACCACCGAGACCACTAGAGGAGATCAGCTTTGGATGTTGGTCACATGGGGGGCTACTAATGCCTACATATGGTAGCCCCGCCAATTCAACCTTTTGGTTGTCGTAGATTACCCGGAACTAAGACAAAGAAAATGAGTATAAACAAATATAAGAGATCAATTGTGAAGAGCAAAGATGAGATAGAAATGATCAAATGGTGTAAATATGACCTACAACTATAGAGGACTGGATTGGAAAGGAAGTGAAAGATAATTTTATTCTTCAGAGTTTGATAAGTAATAAAAAATAAAATAAATTCACAGAGTTATGTTATAAAATAATTATTGTATTGCAAGATTAACGTAAAACTGATATCATATCTCTTCTCAGTTTAACGTATATTTTTTTTGAATGTTCATGATTCAAATTATGTCCCTCTTGATATCAAAACATTGAATTTTCCGGGTGCGTATAAACCGAAAAAAAATTCAAAGAACCAAAATTTTAATATTATGAGAAATGTTCATCAAACATTCACATTGAGAGAAATGAGAATTCTACTATTTTTTTCAGCAAAATTACAATGTGAATTAATTCACAATTATATTAGTTAATACAAGTTAATGTAGAGCTCAGTACACGATTTAATGTTATAATTTATTGGATCAGTTACTACATTTACTACGAAGGTATTTTTATATAAGGCTTTCTTTGTTTATATACATCTACTTTATGTGATAGCGCCTTTCTAAAACGCCGGATCGATATTTTCACTGATATAAAATCGCTACATAACTTCATTATATATGAAAATCAGCAATGACCTATTCCTTTGAAAATATTAAATGAATCAAATTAAAACGATCTCAAAAGAAAATTTTCCAGATCCAGTCCAGAACAATAGTCAACTGAGTATAGTTGCCATGAAGTGATATACTAGGGCCGCCTATAGCTCAGTGGTTAAGACACAGTCATACCAATTTGATGTTTATTGGCGGTGCCGGTTCGAATCTGGCCTTGGGCGTTGACTTTTTTCATTGAGTGGCGGTCCTACAAAATGAAAAACTTGACTCTCCCCACCATGTTTCGGCAGTATATAACTCCAAAAAAGTGATATACTACTATCTTTATGGAATTTTGTCGGTTTTTCCTAGCTGTTGACCTGAGTTGTGCCATTTTCAGATATCATTAATTTAGTTCCATTTCAAATAACATTAATTTAGTTCCATTTCAAATAACATTAATTTAGTTCCATTTCAGATAACATTAATTCAGTCTATTCTCTCCAAATTCCAAAAACTATTGTGTCCAGAAAAATAAAGTTGCGACTGTTTTCCATTTTTTGAATCTGGTATTTTAAACCTTCAACACGTTGTTTTTTCACATGTGAAATGATTGGTAATTAACAAAGCTTGATTCTCGCAAACGATTTTAGAACTATTTTTTTTTTTTTTCAGGTGAAAATAATTTGGGTATGAAAACATTTGTCAGTCAAAGTACTCTATATTCTTAATCAGAAATGAAATTTAATCTCTAGTTCTATTCATGCTTCTGTCTAAAATTATAGTTACTTTTATTGTACTGCCGACGGTAACTTACTACTTCCTACCAACATCGACCTAGCCATGAACTAAAATCATATTTCACTAAGTAAATACGCACGGATTCATTAAATACTAATTTATTTGAAATCCACTTAAGATATACAAATGTACTTGGTAGCTCAATCCATAATTATTTCTTTCGAAGTCTGCTCTAAACATAAACTCTTCTTTTGAGTCCAGCCTAGTTGCTTCCCAAACCTCGTTTCCAACTGATTCCTCAACAGTTCGGAGATAAGTTTCTTCCGACTCCGTATATCCTCCAAGAAGTTCAGTTCTTCGGTGAGCAATCTGCTATAGGACTCGCATTTACCCAGAGACATATTAGTAGGTGTTTATTTCTCTTTAGATTCAGGTAACTTTAATAATTTTTGCTATTAATTTAACATTTGTTATTAGTGAAAAATCGTATGAAAAATATCAGATGCCACTTAAAACATTATTACCAAAATTTGAGTACCATATGAAAATTATTATGATTTTTTATCATTGTTACAATCAAGAAAGCAAATTCAATATTACTCTCAGACATCTGGAAATCCAGCTCGAACTGCGTTGAGTCGCTTCCCTTTATTGATTTGAGGAAACGGGAACAAGTAACTGGAAGTTAAGGCGGGGCAAGGACAGTATTGCCCTGTTGACCTTGGCCAAAACTTTAGCGACGTTTATAAAGGTGAAAAATCGGCTTGGATCTCAAGATGGTCTTGGCGGACTCGATCTATTAAACAGCAGAACATTCCAACGTAAGACAGACCTATAAAAATCTGCCCGGAAGGAACAAACATCTTTGTGGATCATTCCTTTGCCGATGAATTCAAGACAAAAAAAGTCTAGAAGTATTGACCAAGTTCAACGATGCACCGACCTTTCTCCCAGCGACTTCATTTTGTAACACCGAATTATAAATGACCTGATCGAGAAAAGATTCGACAAAAGGCAATCCAAGGTACCCTTCACACCCAGCTATACATATAGCATACCTCCTATATGTACGTACCAAATACCCACTAAAATCTTTACAAGAGGGTATGTAAAAAAAAAAAAAGATTCTACAAAATTCCAACTATAGTCTCGATGAGGGCATGACTATGCAAACAATAAATTTGTGAAAGATGAATGATTTGCAAGATCCTATATATATATATATATATATATATATATATATATATATATTTTACGTTAGATAATTTATTGTACAATAAATAGAAAGAATGAGTACTGATGAAATGGTCCTAATCTGTGAACCCTCAAAACAAAAATTTATCAATAAAATTTTAATAGCTTTAAATTTTATGAATGGATTATGGTCCGTGTGCGGTCAAAAAAACTCAAATAGTAAATAGTATACCCATTATTATTGAGCCAAAGTTTCGCCCCACGTTGCAGGGCTTCGTCAGGAATGTTTTGACGGAACTCAAAGTCAGATTGAGAATAATATATAGAATAATATAGTAATATTGACAATTGACAATTTTTTGCCATAGAAAATTGCGACTAATATGATATTACTAGTATATTTTTTATATCGATATCCGATAATTATATCTCTTTAAAAAAATAGTATCGTTTAGTCAAACAAATGCCTTATTTATTTATTTTTAATCTTCAGGTTCTCTTTTTGGTTTCCTAATGAAATAATTTGGGGCGCATAAACTACACTTAATGAGTTTTATTAAATTTCTATGTTTAAATTTTATGTTTGTCACTTGGTGCCTTTGAGAAACATTTTGCATAAACTTTCTAAGCATCTCTAATTATAAATCTTTCTCCTGATCTGAAACTAATATTAACTAAACACGTACTAAGGGATGTGAAATAATACCATATAATTCATCATAAAATAACATTTTTATAATAAATTATTAATAAAATAATTTCTCAACGCACTTAACGTAATGATATTGATTTCCTTTTCATGGAAATCTTGTTTACTGGTTGAGCAGGATTTGGAACAAATACAAGTTGGCTCTGTTCCCAGCGGTGAAAACAAAAAAAAGTAGTTTTGTTCGATTCGTTGTTTTTATATAGTGGGACATCATTATTTAATTTTTATATGTATATATTGTTTTATTCATGCTCATAGTGGTTCGAAATAATCGATTTAGTGAAAAAACTAAGCCATTATTTATTTCGTAAATCAGACAAATAAATAGTAATGTCTCCTTGATTAGTACAAGATTTAGTTACAAGAAATGTGTCAAATTTATATATATTTATATAAATGTTTACAAGATTCGTATGAGGTAATTTTTTTCTCCAAATTTAGTTATATTCAAGATTTATTCAATGGATTACTCGATGGAACTATTATTGCATGTGATAATCTATTTTTTTAAAATACTTTTTATTTATTGATAGATATTACAATCTTCCACACAGTTGTGGTCAATAGGTAATAGTGATGAATGATCACATCCATACTAAAAAAAATAAAATAAGAATACAAATAAATAAATGAAAAAAAAATCTCTCTTAAAATATAAACAAATAGAAGGATAAACAAAATGAACAATAATAATCTAACTATGTGCATGAAAAATAAATAAATAAAATAACTTAATGATAAAATAATATAATCTCTAGTCACATTTACACTCTTATATACAATATTTACACAATCTATCTGAGGATCCCTGAGCCCACTTTATTCCCCACGTGTGAGGGGTAGAGCAGAGCTAAAAAGACCCCAGCGCATCCCTCTCGCCGCATCACTGGTAATGAGCCAGTGGGGGCTGAGCAAGTGCGCTAAATCCGTAAACACTCAACTTGAGTGGAGAATCTGACCATTGCCAGAACTCCAATGTGATAATCTAAATCTAGAAGGCATATTTTCAATACCGGTGATGAGGTTGTGATCTCTTGAAGCCATTCTTTCTACTCGAGGGTAGCAACTTTACTCAAAGTTCCCAAGGCTGAATTTACATTCATGTAAATACAATATTTACATATTATATTTTGATATAAATGTGTATTTATGTTTTTTACTTCAATTAATATTCTTTATCGTGGATATAAATAGTTTTTTTATTATTTTATCACCTCTATTTTATTTTATCGATTGAAATTTTGTTATACACATACCATATTTGTATTTTTTATTATTTTTTTAAACCTTTATTTACCTAAATATGCTTTATATGTATAAGTGTATTAAAATATAAAAATTGACCTCAAGTTTTCAACGGAAATGCATAGATAAAAATAAATTATAAAAGTATTTAATAATTACCTCAAAGAAATAAGAGGAAAAATAGTTAGGAAAGAGTTGTAGTATAGGCTTATTACATACCGTTAAAAAGATAAAGATTATAGACAAAATTATATGCAAAATATAAAGTCATAAAATGGAGAATGACGTAAAATTATAGTTTTAACACAAATTTGACATTAAACCGGCAGGGGAACTTAAAATAATAAATTTTCTATCTAATTTACACCGGACCACATTATGTTTCATAAATATAATATTGTTTAATAGAATCAGTAATGTTTTTTCTTATTCCTTGGAAAGAGACGAATCAATTGGTGCACAATAACCGTGAAAAAAGCTTATACTTTCTGAGCTTCAAACCATAAACTCTTTTTTTCTGTTTATAACTTTTTTTCTAGCCAAGGATTCAGGAATTTTATTATTTGTAAACCTTCCCATGGCAACAGGGGACATTTTGAGAAAAGCAGAACGCAAATCGTTCCAGTAATTTAAAAGTTTAATGTGGATAAAGATTTGAACATTCCCTTTTATATATATTAATAATTACTAGCATCACTAATGCTTATTGCCCTTGATTGTTGCGATTTGTATTATTACTCTTAATAAAAATAATTTTTAATGAACAAAGGAGGCATATTAGTTCTTGTAATATATCAATATTGCTTTTAAAGTAAATTTCTTTACGCCTTATCTTCAATTTTTTTTTTTTTTAGAAAGCGGTCTTCGACATGTTTTTTTTCTTTACTTCTATATATTTTATACTAAAATTCTGTAAAAATATTTGTTCATACACCTGCTAACTTCATACGCCAGTATTAGATAAGGAAAATAATTTTTCCCTTTTTAAATAATAGTAATAAAAAACTTTTGTTTTTAAAAAAAAATGTTGGATTTTTAGCAACTCTTTTTGACAATTGACAATTTTTTCCATAGAAAATTACAACTAATGTGATATTACTAGTATATAATATTGTTTATATCGATATCTGATTATTATGTCTCTTTAAAAAATAGCATCGTTTGGTCAAAAAAATGCCTTATTTATTTATTTTTAATCTTCAGGTTCTCTTTTTTGTTTCCTAATGAAATAATTTGAGGCGCATAAACTACACTTGATGAGTTTTATTAAATTTCTATTCCTACAATGCTGCTAAAAATACAACCCCTTTAATACACCAGGATATAATACCCCAAGGAATAAACTTACAAGGTATTAGCCCTGGATTAAAGGACTTAACATAAATTTCAAATGAAAACTCTAGAATAAGCGTGGGCGGGCTGAGGCATTTTTTTAAGAAGTTAATTTGCTAAGAAAAAAAATCAAGGTCAATTCTATTTCTAATAAAAATATGTATACGTTAACTTAAATATTCTTAATTCCAAATTTATTGATTAAAGCAATGAGGATGGGTGATTAAATTACAATTAAATACTATTGTATTTTAATGATTTTTTTTTTATTTTTCGATTTAAAACCTTTTACAAATAAAAAAGGTAAAACATATTTAATTTTCAATTTTCTATTTTTAAATGTTTTTATATTAAATATTTCTGTAATCTTATTACATATTTATGTATAGGTAGGTATACTGCTTAAAACGAGCTCTTTGCTTAAGGTCCTCCCTTAACTCGATTGCCTTCAATATCTCCGCACATAAAAAAAATTCCCATTCCAATCGATGATCTTTCGAAGATCCGAAACTTATATAAAAGATCTCAAATTAACATCTATCTTAAGGCATACCGTTGCAAATGGAGTTATTATTTGCAGATTTTTTTGAACCAGGACCAAAAATTAAATATTTTATCTTTTTTTTAATTTTCAAATAAAATCCCAAGCTTAATAGAATAAAAATTTACAAACGGACCAAGCTCACAACGGTAATATCATAGCGAACATCCAAATCCTATGGCCAGTGTTGTAAAATACGTTTTTTAGCAGAAATGAAAAATATGTTTATGATGCAAATTATTTATTATTTATTTAAATTTCTTTAGCTGTCCCCAAAAAAGTAAAATTATGTGAAAATTCAGTCAGAATGCATTATATGGCAATAACGTTAATCTGTAATTAATATATCTACGTTAATATACTACAATTTGATTCTCTTTGATGCTAAGCGTTCTGTAAACCTAATTAATTGTAACATAATCAAATTAAAATATGCATGATTTTTTTAGTCTTGAAAATAATATAGTTAAAAATTTAAGAAAATTAAATTCAATGCAAAGTTTTATATATTTGATAAAATAAATAGTTCAAAATTTCAAGGAATAATTAATTATCAGCCATGATAATATACGTGATTATAAAATATTTTTACAGCAAACTATAATTGGATTTTCAATGCACTTAGCTGCCACCGATTATACTTTAATTTAGTTTTGAAATTCGTGCTTAGAACCAAAAATCTCCAATTCACTTGGAAGGAGAAAGTAACGGATAATAAATCATTTTCAAAGAGATAGAATCGGGGAAAAAGTAACAGGACGAATTCAATGTTGGGAAGTCCGCGACCTAAAAAAAAAGATGCTGACGACATTAAAAATAAAAAATAGAGGATAAGTCCAAGATAAATTGGGGAGTTTTTTTTTTCTAAATTAAAGTCGTCTAATGTAGAACCATTTTTTTATCTCGTAACTTTGCCTTACATTTATTTAGGGATTTGATTTATTATAAGTTATAAAAAAATGGTTACGTTTAAAATAGTTTATAGTTACAAATAACTTAATTTTGATGGATTTACAACGCGATGAAATAACACATTTATGGAGTAAAATATTATATGTGTTACAAAAGACACTTTCAAATAATATTCCTGAATTAAAGATAATATAAACAAATATTTGTCCATAAATTTCAGAATGAAAACACTAGGGCATGAGTTTTACTGTATGCAATATTTCTTAAGGTTTAATTGTATCCCTTAGAAATTTTCTTTTGACATAATGGTCTCATTTATCATCATATCCTTCACATCATTCTACATTCAACATCCTTGATGGGTCCATCTTGAACAAGAACAATTCTTGTTACACTTCTTCTTTTTTTTCTTTTATCTTCTTTTTCATTTCTATACGATTTTATTTTATGCGATATTTAAAATAGTCTAACTAATGGTACATCTTAATTAATTTAATATTATAATAATTTACGTGAGCCAACAATTCCGAATTTTTCAGGCCCATTTCTCCCATTTTTCCGGTATAGATAGAACACCTCTTTACCCCCCATTTTGGTGAACTATGACACACCATGTTATGTTAGAAGTACAAAAGGCACGGCTAGCTATTCTTGAGATAATATTACTAATTAATTTAATGACAATTAAAGTTAAACATAAATTGAGCTTCAAAACCTTTGATACTTACTGAAAAAGGAAAATCACTTTTTTACGAAAACTATTCACAAAACATATATAAAAATAACGCATACAAAAGCCGAAACAGTAACAACTACGACACTTAAGCTGCTGGTTCGTGAACAATATTCAAGAAAGTGATAAATTTTTTAAATCTTCTTATTAATATTGAAAAAAGTTATACAATAAAATTAAGTAAAATTATACAATATCCCTTTCAGAAATTATACCCGATGTTTTATCAATTTGACCTTGGTTTAATTAATTGATTAATTGTACTGTGTCTTGAGATACTTATCTTGCCTGACCCATACAACTAAGAAATTTGTATTCTCATTTTATTTTCGGGTTTCATTATTTTCTAATATTATTGAATTGAATCTAGAAATTTAACCTTTATCAATTAACTATGATTCAAGCAAAATTATTTTTTTATTAGTTTATTAATTGTACTGTGTGTATTGTGATCTTTATCATGCCTGATTAGCTAAGAAATGTTTTAGACTCATTTAATTTTCTGGTTTGATTACTTTCTAATATTGTCGAATTGAATCTAGAAATATAATCTTTATAAATTAACTTTGATTCTTGTAATATAATTAAACCTAGTTTTAATCTTAAGCTGATGCCTGTCCATTAAAAAGTAGAACGAGACCTTTGATAGTTAACCTAAACCCGCAATGCAGCGAGATCTTCACGGCACAGTGGCACGGTACGCCCTTTCACCTGGAATTAATCATTAAAGTATTGAAAAAATAAAGCATTTCAAATCGTTTAATTTTTTTTAATTAAAAAAATATTTTTTCAATTGAAGACTACGATTTATTTTTTTATCCAACATCCACTTGATGACTCGATTTCGCCTTAATAAATAACAAATAAACGTAATAGCATAATCAAACTTTGCTAAAATAATAAAATAGAACTTCTTTTCCACGTTTCCATCCAAATATGAATTGACTTTTTCACTGAATAATAATATAAAATATATTATAAATAGATTTGAATTATACATTTATTTATAATAAGCACAGTTTACGAATAACTTACACTAGTTTAATCAATAATAAAATTATTAAGCTATCGTGAATTCATCATTACTACAATTATTGCTTTAAAGGCCTAAAAAATAATTTATTATTTATTATTTCAATTACAAATGAATTTTTATTTTCTTCATTATAAACATTTCATTATATGGATTTTATATTTCTAAATTTTCAATTTCAAGTATATTTTAATTTCTTTCTGTTAAATTTTAAAATATAAATTGTTCATGTAATTTTTCGAACAAAATTAATAACTGTTTAACAATTTTAATTTTAACTTGAACAAAATACATTACCTAGTTAAAGATTAAAAAAGAAACAAATTGAAATTTCGATGAAATCAATAGACTTTGAATAACAATTGCTTCACTGTTCCGAAAGGCAATGAAAACTATCACGCCAGACCTTAAAGTCGTACTTTACTACCACGACAGTAAACGATAACTATATTTCCATAGTAGCAAGTGTTACTGTCACCGTGGCTTTAAAGTGTCACTGTTTAAATGTAGTTTTTTTTTAAATATCCTTATTGAAATTTATAACTGTATATTATATAATACATTTAGTAAATTTGATGTTAGTTAAAAAAGAGTGTTACAGGTGTGTAGAGAAACTACCCATTGGTAGCACTCTAATGACATTTTGCATTAGTAGGTCTCGTAGCTATCATCTTTTCATGCGCCTCGGAGGAATGAAAGAGGATACATCGTTAGAAACTAGGTGGTTTGAGTGGTTAGGGAGTTTATAATGGAAGGAGTGATATCTGGTTCGGGTTAGATCGGTTACATAGGGAACATTAAGGTCTTTATGTGTGATTTTATTTGTGACAAAGTAAGGAGCATTAAGGATTTTAGATTGCAAGGATTGGATACGAGAGGAATTCGAAGGCTTAGTGAAGCACCAAAGTTCAACCCCATATGTCCAGATTGGCCTTATTACAGTCTTTTGAAATGAGTTGGAAGTTAGACCGTTTGTCTAGTAAGTGCTGTAATAGTCGAAATCGACGTGCAGTTTCCTGTCTTTTCAGTCTTATGTGAGAAATCCAGGTTAATCGTTTTTTCAGATGTAGTCCAAGGTAGCGGATCTGTTCGACAGGGGTAAGAGTAACATTATTAAATGAAACTGTTGGGAAGTCGATATGTATTTATATTTATTACACTATATTAAAAAAAATACAATCTGCACTACAGAATACATGCAATTTACAGTTATACAATTAAATGAACAGTTGTACTTGGTAAATGGGGATTGGTCTGCCGATTGGCAAAATAGGGGGTAATATTTTTTTTCTTTTATTTATTGAAACAATCATATCCATTACTATATATGATATTTGTGATATGGAACTAGATTTGATTAATATAATTTTGTTCAAAAATATTTTGGGATGTGTTTTAAACTGTAAACATGCACATTACAGATACACATTATGCTTTATTAAACTAACCTGTGATAAAATATAAACGCGATAAATTTTCTCAGTTATATAAAGGAATGAATTTATAACGAAGAAGTTGCAATTATTTTTGGGGATGTTCCGTGCCAGACAGCAGTTCCATCTGCACGAACTAACTAGCAGCTTTATATTTTGCGTGTCAGTCTATTCAGACTTAGCAATTGTTTTAGCAGCTTTAGCGCCAACTTTTTGACTGCAAAATATATATTGACCGAGAGATATCATATTCTAAAAAAAACGAAATTTATAATTTTACTTTGCGGTCACTATATTACTGCATCATCTATTACAATCTCTTCGGATAAAAGCTCTCATATAGAGTTTTGATACAATAAGCGTAATATTGTCTTATGCACAAAAAAAAAAAAAATTCAAATAAAAATAAACTAATTAATTATAAAAATAATTTTGTTTTACATCACCTACTTATAATCAATTAATCCATTTTTAACTGTTCTAGGTCAGTTCAATTTTTAAAAAGGTTGAAATAATTAATAATTGTTAACGTAATTTATTTACCTACATAATTTGGCCTGCAATTAGGTAAGTCAAAATATTAAAATACAGAATACACTTAATGAAGTAGGTGCCGGTCAGAGAAAAACAAGTTGTGTAGATACCTTTATCGTTCCTATTGCTGTAGAAAGTAGTTTATTTGTTCCAGCCAGAACCAAAATTTTGCCAGTCAGTTGAAAAGTAGGTTAATCATAAGTGTTTAAAAGAAAAAAAAATTATTCACATTTAGGTAAAAATTAAAATGAAATGCCAAAAATTATAATTGAAAAACAATTATGTTGTTAGATGATACACCTCGGGGTGAACCGACTGTCCGCCTAACTGTTCATTTAATTGTACTAATCTTTGCTCAAGTTGTATAACAGTAATTTACGTGTGTTCTCTAGTTCAGATTGTATAATTTTTTTCAATATAAAAAATGCGTTCTTCGTCAGTTAAAATCAATTTTTTACGACTAGTTTTTATTATTCCACCTAATATGTAAAATAAAATATTACACGATGATCATATATAAAATAAAATATTACATTAAAATCCTTATGTAATAGAGAGATAATATAAAAATGCAAAAGAAGTTTTTAATTGTAGTTAAAACATTAGTTTTTTTGTTTCGTTTTGCCAACTTTTTTTTTAAATTTTATTTATTTATTTTCTTTCCACGGACGGTTAATCCGGAAAGCCGGCTATGCTGAATTTTACTGTAATTTATTAATCCAGTGACAGATAATTTTACTCTGTTTCCTAAAGATCGATTTCCGCTTATTTCTAAGTATTTACATTTTCTAATTTGATTCGATAATAAAACAAAATTTAAACCACCTATTCATTCCTATTCTATTTAATATATATAATTAAGGAATGGTACATTTTTCACATTAGCTAGATATTAAATATTTTTCAGCTTAATAATCATACATTTACATAATTAGGACATATTAAATGGTAGAATAAAGATATTAAATCAGTTTATCGTAATATTGATGTAACGTTCTTTATTGTCTTACAAACTTCTTAATTATTCTATAAATAAATTGAATTGGTTATTATACAATTTGTGAGAATAATTAACCACCTACTAATAAATCGTTTCTTTCGAACGCTTAAGAGGCCGTTTGCATTTTAACTATCTGATCTTAAAATATATTTTAGCTAGAGCTGAATTTTTTACTCTCCTGGCATTCCTTTATTTCTTGATATAGTCCACTGTAACGGAAAAGCCGAGTCACGAACGATAACCATTAATAAGAAAAAAAAAAGCGTGTCTCAAATTATATCCAACTTGGTTGAATTTATAAAACCGATATGTTAAAAATTTAATTTTACAGCATTAACAAAATCGTTTTAGGCTGTTTTCCTCTCCATAAAAAATCTCGGTAGTTGGCTTTTTTTTTTTGCTTTTTTTTATGCTTTGGGAGAACGATTCCTACACTTACACATAAATCATCTTTTCATCTGTATCCATAATAAGCCGGACAAAATGGCGGACCAAAGGAACATCGGAGGTCTTTGGTACCAGATATCTGAAAATAATTGGTCCAGAATTTAAGGCAAACCCGGTGTTGACGGACGGGAGATTTAATTTGAATTTTGGATTCTATGATCTTTAAATGTAAAACCAAAAAGTTTTAGTACGTTTAATTTTTTTTCTGTGTTTATTATTAAGGGTAAATAACGGATTAACTGTTCGGTTCATACTTTACAATGATGTACACTACTTTGTGTAAATTAATTATTAAACATATAATCATAACAACACATAAATGAATTAAGAGAAAATGTACAAATTAAAATAAATAAAAATAAAGCCAAATTAAAATAAATGAAAATAAAGCCAAATTAAAATAAATAAAAATAAAGCCAAATTAAAATAAATTAAAATAAAGCCAAATTAAAATAAATAAAAATAAAGCCAAATTAAAATAAATAAAAATAAAGCCAAATTAAAATAAATAAAAATAGAGCCAAATTAAAATAAATAAAAATAAAGCCAAATTAAAAAATCTATCATTAACTTCCACTCTATATATACACAGTGAAAGATTAAAAAATATTAGGTTTTTGGGAGTCGCGTAAATTTTGGGTAATATTTAAATAGTTGATAGTAGACCATGGTCAGACTCTAAAAGGAGAACATTGATTTTTTTTTTTTCGTCGCGAAAAAAAGTCACGTTTTTTGCTGAATAAGAAGCGATCGCTCAAAAAATATTCAATGTAATGAAGTTTCAATTATACTATCAAAAAGTAAATAATATAATTTGGCCTAACTAAATCTATCATCAGAAGCTTTATGGGTGGACCATTAGTCGTACAAGTAGTTTTATATTTTATAGTGGTACGATCCTTAATTAACTTGAATATTTTTTTTAGTGACGCCTAATCACAAAAAAATAACTAGTTTGGAAAAAAAATTAATTTTCATATTTTTTGTAGAAAATCTAATCATGGTCTTCTTGAAAATTTGTAGACATCTTGAGATCCACAACTAACTATTTAAATATTCCTTAAGAATTAGAAAAAACTATATTTCTTGATAGAATAAAATTGAAATCAGAAATAAATTTATATAATAATAAAATATAATGATAAAAAGAAAGTTGGATGTTGATAAAATATTAATGAAATTAAATATTTTGTACATAAATTTAAATTATATTTACAAAAAGTCAAATATATATTCTACGTTAAACTGATATGAGTTTCTTGAAATTCTATAAAAATATTATAATGTCTAATAATCCCATGTGATTTTTTTGTGGTTCAATACATGTAAGGATAATTTCCCTCGGGTGAAGTGATAGCATAAACATATAAATGCAATATGTGGTAATTATGAAACTAAGCACTACAACACCCCACTCCTATGAAGATTAAAATTTATAATTTGCAAAACTAATACCATTTAATTAAGTTCTTGTGTAGTGGATTCCATAGGAGATGAGATACTGTAATTATATATACACATAATGTATTATTATATTATATTATATTTATGGTCGAGCGTGCTTCTGACCATTGATGTCAACCATTGATCTATTAACAGTACTTACTTAAAACGTACTGGATCGACTTTTTAAGAAAGTACTGTTACTAGACCAATTTTTTTGCTAGGAGGTGATTTGGTCAGAAGCACGCTCTACCACCAGATTTTCTCCAATTAAGGGTACAAACTTTACGAGACTGAGTAGACACCGAAGGGCTACCGAACTCACAGGGATGACTCACGGCTACAGAAACAGAATAAATCATCATCTACCACATTTTAGTGTTAGTGCTTTACCACTGAGCTATTCCACTATAGTACTTATTTATTAAATTTACGATCGATATCTTCAATCATCAATAAAAGTATCAAATATCTTTATTAAAAGTTTATTTAAAAAGAATAAGGGTTTTATGCCTTATATACCTGTTTGTCCCAGAAGTAAGTAAAACAAATATATCAGAGAAAAAAATGTATGAGCACAACGCGTTTCATTTAATTAACCTCCGTAATTTATACCTGTAAAATTTCATTAAAATACTTTTTAAAAAATCACATTTAAATATTTTATTTTTGTAAACATTGATTATCTTTAATTATTAAATTAAATCACAATAAAATAATTAATTCTTTTAATTATCTTTACTCCTGAGCAGGCAATGAAAATATCATTTAATGACTAGTAATAAATCTGTTGAATTTATGAATGTATCCCGTACATGATATATTTACTTATGTTCACCATTTTATTTTTAACTCATGCCCATCTTTATATTAGCACATTTACCACCTTTTCCTCTTATATAACTTCTTTTTTTAATTCTTTATTTTGTTTTTATTTTTCATACATTTTTTTTATCTTTTTCTTTTAGTTCTTCATCACATAAATATACTAAATTGAATTTAATATTTTTGTTTTATATGTTTCAATCTGTTTTAATTATCTTTTGTTCTTATACTAGTCTTGTTTTAATTATATAATGGTTATTATTTTGTTTGTACTTAGCCCTAAGAAGGAAAGAAATTCGGGTCATCTTAATTTTCGCTTAGTATTCTTCAATTATAACCGCACAGCTCAACCACTGTATACCAACCAACTCAACCAATGTAATAACTGAAAAAAATCAAAATGTTGTTTACTTTATGAGGAGATGTCATAAAGTAAACAACATTTTGTTCCGTTATTTTTTTCAGTTATTACGAAGCCAAATCTGTGTGATAGGTTAAAGAAAACTTTAACCAATGGTTAAATATTTTAAAAAAAAAAGAAAAGCCTGATGTAAAGAGCACAGGACGTGTTGTTTTCTCTCAGATATATTTAAAAGAGAGCTTAAGGTGAAAACTCTGAAAATTCTTGTGTGGTCTATAAGGTACTATTATTTTTGTAAAATAAATGACTGCTCAGTAACAACATAAAATAATTTTCGAACTTGGTCTTCAGGTACTTTTAACGATACTCAAAATTTATACTAAGTTTCGCTTGAAAATATATTCTAATTTACACATTACATAAAAGTCGTACGTCTTGCGAAAGTTTTCAAACTTTGTTAGAAAGTTATGGAAATAGGATGAAGGGCCATAAATTCTGAATGATGTACGATCGTGTTCCAGGAGTATTGAAGTTCAGATTTCTAAGTTGAAGTTGTATGAAATAGCACTTTACATGCATGTAAAGTAGCTGTGTGTTCTAACTTGTATACATTATTATTATACACTAAGGTATTGAGTGCGCATGTTCTCTTTCTATTGAATTTTCATGTCCTTTTCATTTTATTCGTTTCTTCATTGGTCCTAAAAGATTAAGATTTGAGTCAAAACTTTGCTTAACAATAAAAGTAATACAATACAATGATAATGCGTTAGCTTTTGTCTGTGGATGTTATATGGGAAGATTTTTAGGTGTGCTGTAATAAATGAATAAGTAAATACGTGTTTTATTAATGCCCTAGTTTTGTTTAGAATTTCAGGCTTCCATTAGTGTAAAGATAACAGCTATAATGAATAAAAGGAAATACAAAAGTAGAAAATCACCGATAACGTAGATACATAAGTACTATTGGAAGAAAATGCATGGAGTAAGAATTATAAGAAGATAAATGCAGTATGGAAATAAGTAATATTAATATTATGAATGAAGGAAGAAAAAGAAAATAATCAACATATGAAAATCCTGTCAGTAAATATATGTGCAAAATAAAAATTGTTTAAAATTAAATTTATAAAAAAAATGAAAAAGGAAACATATAAATAATTAATTAAATATGTAACTAAGATAACAGAATTAAAAAATAATTTTTAAAAAATATAGGGTGTTTTTTTAAGCCCGATAGGCCAGCATTAAAAAAACACCCTATATTAGCCGAAATGTGCAAGTAGTACAAATGGCAATAATTAAATATGACTTTAATTTAAAATTAAAAGTATAAAGTTATGTAAACTAAATAAGTTCTTTTAATTACTGCATACTATAATAAATAACCAGAATTAAAAATATATATATTCTATGACTCAAGTTTGGAAGCTCAAATTCCTAGTTTTTGCAATCTTTGTTCTTTTTTCGAAGAAGAAGTAATAGAAAATAGTTATTCCTATCCTATCTATATCTTATAACACTATCACGTACTAAGCATATATTATTTATTACCAGATTATTAAGCATATATTTTGGTTATAATATGGTGCTTTATAGTACTGAAAAAAAACAAAAAAAAAAAAAACACTAATTTGGACTTGTCAACTGTTTACCAAATTTCCACAGATATACCTACCAGTTTAAGTAGGTATATATAGGTAAAAAAATGGCCGAAATAGGTGGTTTTACATGCTTAAAAAGATTTGCTAGTATGACTTATGGCTTAATTATTTATGCTTTACTCCCTATATAGTTCATAATATCTTCTTTGAAAAAAAAAATCTTAGAGGACACCATGTCGATTTTTCATTTTACACATTTTTCAACTTATGCTACTTTGCACGCCCACTCTAAATATATCTGTGGTAATTTGAAAAACAAATCACGTAATTCCATACTAATAATTTTTTTTATAACTCTTATATTTTATGTTTATGTTTATATTATACTCTAAATTCTATGTGTTCTGTAATAAAATAAATTTTAAAAAATAAATAAACTCTGTCACACTCAAGGACAATACGTATTAATCATACCGTATGTACAAATTAGATAACGAGAAAAGTAAATAAATAATAATAAAAAAATAAAATGAATAATAATATAGTATATACCTATTTTAAATAAGCATAGGCTAATAAATTAATTAAATAGAAGCAAAATAAGAAAAAAATAAAGTAAAGAAGTAAAACTTAAATATCAAATCCTGTATATTATTTATGTTTTTAGTGATTCATAAAATAAGTTAATACGAATTTAAAATACTAATTACGAATAGGAAACGTTCCTAGGAAATTAATTTCATATGTAAGGGTCCGAAAATTCACTAATAAAAGGGACAGTGTCTTTGAGGAATTGAATTATGTTCTACCTAAAAAAAACAACAACAATAAAACGCTGTCTATGAACAATTAGTAAAAATAATTCAAATCAACTATAAAACTGGCAAAGAACTTAAAAGAAGCGATAAAGCAGAGAAGCAGAGGGTAGGATAAATAAGAGAGGGTGGAGATAGACTAATTGTTCATTCTCCCTTCGTAGGAGAGAGCCACTCTCAATTCTCCCCCACACTCGAGAACGCCAGATTAAATAAACATCTCGCTAAAGCAAATGCAAAGTGTTTTCAGTCTCCAACCGTTTAATACTCTTCAACATTAATGTTTTCGTTCATTGAGTCAACAAAACCTTCGAGTAACTTAATAACTAAAACTTAATTATTTAAATTTAAAAAGTCCGACTCCGTTTATTTTAAATTATCATAATTCTTCACACAAATGAAGGCTTTGCAGCAATTCAACTGATAAAAAAATAAAATTCAATTTTTGAGATAATTATTTTTTTTTTATAAATATCTTACATAAATAAACCGTCCTATGTTATATGAAGCTTAAAAGATTAGAGCTCAATTTTAGTGCAACAATACTCACAATAAAGTATAAAATATAGGAAAAAATAAATATAGACATGCTAAATACTGAAAAAATTTTAACAATTGATACCAAATATTATATACTAAGTAAGACAATAAAATAGAATATTTTAAAAAGAAAAAATAGGGATTCTGAATTCTGTATTCGTCAGATCGATATACTCAGTTTCTGTAATTGATGGAGTTAAAGAATTTACAAATTTAAGATTGACTGTGCGTAGTTTCCGATTAGTATAATACTTACTTGACAAACCTGCATACTCCCCATTTACTACAAAAAAACTCACATATACTAAATCATCAAATTCTCCCAGCATTTACACGTTGTTTTATTGATGGATTAAAAAAAAGAGCCAACATTGGTCACTGCTTGTGCTATAGGAAAAAGGTCGATACCTCAACACCAAAAATAATAGGCACGGCTTCTGGGTCCATTCGCCCCCTAAACTCCGATTTTGCCGTCTTATCTTACCTGGGCCGTTCGTAGCCGAGCGAGGTAAAGCGCCAACTTTGACTTGCTGGTTACAAGATCGGTTTCGGGTCAAATTCGGTCTGTTGGGTCGACTTTTATTTCCGTGGTTGTCTCACGAAATGAAAACTTGACCCCCCACCATGGTTAAAATAAGGTGGTAACCTAAAGAAAGTACCCGTATGTCAGCAATGACCAGGAAGGGATAAATGAAATGAAGTTTTACCTTTGAAACATTTATTTAAAACGGGAACAGGAGAGAAGAGACTTAATTAAAGTCAAAAAGTTGAAAGCGGCATGTTACAATCCAAAAACCTTAATTGATTTTTATTATTACAACATCACGAATACATTTATCTATAAAGACCTCAACACCTCATTTTTTACAAATTTTCCTAAATGTAATTATACCTTCTTTAGTTCCAAAACACTAACCCACTATTTTTTAAATTTGGTAATCTGTACTCTGTAAATAAAATAGAGCTGCTAGCTTCCCATCAAATGAAATGAAATGTATAATTTTTGGTATAGGTAAAAAAAGAATTATTGAAAGCAGAGTGAGTGCTAATGCAGAGAAGCATCTTAGGGATAGAGCGAGACTTTTAAAGATTTAAATTTTTATAGAATACGTTTGTAGGCTCTTGGTTTTTGTTCATCAGAAAAGCCTCCAAGGCTGCTAAGCCTTTTAATATTTGTAGCAGTATCCGGGCAGTTTCCCTATAGGTATAATGTGCGTTAATGATTATTTAAATTTAATTAATTATTATAATTAAAAACTACATTAAATATTCTAATTAACGATTATATGCTTAAATGTAAGTATTAAATATCCAGCTACATCACACCGTAACTACTTCGTTTATTTAATTAAAGTGTGTTGTTACTAAAGTTCTATGGCACAAAAAAAAATAAAATAAAGTAATTGTTTTAATGTTACTATTTGTAAATTACACGATTATTTTATACAGTTTTTACTGATACTTTTAGTTTTAATTTATTTTACTTTTATTTTTTAATCAAGACATTTACTTCTCACATTTTTACTTTTACTACATGGCACAATCTCACTAGAAATTCAAGGACCAAAAATAATAGGTAGTAATCCTATGGTATCCTAGTAATAATGTAAACAGATATACACCTTTCGAGGTACCCTTAGTAAAAATAACTAAGTTTCGTAATAAAGTCTGAGAGAGTATTAAACAGGTTAGCTCAAAAATTAAAAGTTCAAAATTGAAATAAATATTTAGGACTTGTGTATGACTGAGAAGTTGCAGCAACTATTAATTAAAATCGACCAAAAGGGAATCGATTTTACAATTTGTTGAATTTTTCAAAAACTGCCCTAATGATTTAGATTAAATTCGATAATTCTCATTCCCATCGAAGTAGTCTAACAGGACTGAACTTACGAATTTTCAAAAATCTTCTTAAGTAACTTTTATTTGTATTTATTAATTTTATTTTTTCATTTAATATCAGATCAGTCTGATGGGCCTTACATGGTTTAGTACATTTCTTTTTTTTAACAATTGATTATGGGGGGACATAGTCTGATGGGCCTTACATGGTTAAGTACATTTTTTTTTAACAATTGATTATGGGGGGACATAGTCTCATTCAAGGGACACCCCTAAATATATACAATGTTATTTAAATAAAACAAAAAATTAAGATATAACAAAAAAATTAGAATAATAATTGTTAATAAAAGATAAAAGGAACGTTAATGACAAAAACAATGGCATTCATGGATTTAACAAAATAAATAATTGCTTTCTAATGTAAACAAAAATGAACGTGAATTTAAGAAAAAGATGAAGAGAAAAAAAGAAATTAAGATAAAATAAAATTTTAGAGTGACAATAACAGAACTGATAAATATAGAATTAATAAATAACAGGATGTCCTGCAGCAACCTGGGCTTCAGTCTTCGGGTTGTGGTTGGGTTTCCCAAGTTGTGGGTCACTGCTACATTAATAGTCGTTAACTGGGAGTGGAACTTCATGAACCTTTTGTTGATGTATTCCTCTGTTGTCTCCATTTGTAAGTCCCGATGTAATTGTCCATTAACTTTTATTGTGTTTATTTGAATTGAATAACTAGTTCTCATTGAAAGGAATTTTAAACAGCGATTAAATGCGAGATATTGAAGCATATGATAATTTTTATGGTAATTAATAAGGTATCATCACCCAGATATACATATAGCATACCTCCTATATGTATGTACCAGATATTCAATAACATCATTATAGGAGGGTATGAAAAAAAAAAAAAAAATATGATAATTTTTTATTATTAAATTCATCCAGTACATACATACATAATGGAAATGACTAGTATACATTTATCATTTCCATTATGTATGTATTATATGAATATAATAATAAAGGAGGTTACGAAAAAAAAAAGATAAATATTATGTAGCCAGAGGCCTATGGTTTTGAACACTCAGAGGTGGGGGGGTTGTACATATTGTAAATAGACGTAGATGTAGGCCAAGTTTTTAAGTTCACTAACTCATACTTGTGGTATACTACAATACCATTAAATATCACATAGTTTAACTCAAGTTGTAATATCAAACACTCATTCACTACATTTAAAATGTATCATAGTTTCAGATAAAAACAAAACCCCACTACAGAGATTCGGTTAAATACAAAACTACATTTCATATAGGGCTTTTGAAAAAAAAAATATATGATAAATAAAAAAAAGAGAAGTTAAAATAAAATAGAAATAGGAGTTTGAATCAGGGAAAAAACAAAAACTTTGCTAATTGAAAAAAAAACTTTGTTATTGGCAGAAATAAAGTTGATTAGTTATTTTCACCTACGTATTTTACCACAATACGAATTTTTATATGAAGTAAAATTGGTGAGATGCACGCAACGCACTAGATTTTTATATAATAATTCTATTTTTTTTAAATGATTCTCCTTTCTAAAAATATATCATTGGATAGAAGTTTAAATTTTGTTTTCAGCCGCGTAGCATATCAATGGCCTAGTTATTCCATTAACTGTATTGTTCAGTAATTACATATTTCATTCTCTGCCACGTTCTCCACTCGGTTCGCTTTAAGAAATATGGTGTAAATTATACGGAGAAGATAAATCAATGGGTCTAATTTAATATTCAGATAGGGCTAGCATTAAGACAAGTTAGATACCATAAATTAGCACAATTACTAGAACAGAGGCGGTTCTTCGAGAGAATTTAGTTGAGGATTATTGGACTTGAGATTAATGCCTTGTACCCACCGAAGCATTTCAATTTCGGCTCTGAAATAAAACAAATGGCTCCAAAAGATCGATTAGAACAAGAGGGGTTGAAATACTATCCAACCGTAGGCGAAGTGCATTAATGCATTTTCTTAGATAAGTTCATCTGAACAGTTATTTAAAAAATAAATTAGTTATATATATTGAGACATAATTTGGGATTGCTTCAAGATGCTTCATGCAATTTCCTTTACTAGATACTATATAAAACACACGGCATATGAAAATCCTAATCAAACTGTCTAAATGTTATCTCATTAATATAAACAAAGGCTATAAAAACTATATTTTTTTTAATTATATTTAGTATGAATGCATTACAGTTTTTTTTATTAATTCTTTAATCTAAACTTCAATTAATGGAGATTTTTTTTGGTAGTACAAGAAGCTTATTGTGGATTGAAAGAAAACTCTCTAAACTCTCTTTACAAATAGGTTTTTATGTTAATAATAACAAATTAGCACTAAGTAAATTACATTCAAAGAACTAACAGTCTCATTAGGTTTATTAAACGCTGCATGTTTTTAATATATGTAACCATAAGTTATATATAATATCCATTCATATTCATTGTATAAATCTCAAGCATCTTCATATAGCTATATAATAATATAATTATATAATTATTATTAGGCCTCGAAAGATTAGAACTACATAAATAACGGTTTTTTCAGTGAAAAATTTAATTTTATTTACAATTATATATCTAGTATTTACATCGACGTGTCGGAAAATTCTCAGGATTAATCATCTAATTTAATTTTCTTTATTTAATTCTCTATAAATTATCCATCTAACTATACCTAGATATTTCCTTATATAATATGCATATAGATTATTTCATCGATTGGTTTATATAATTCCTTAATCAATTATTTTTATAAGAATTATTTTTCTAATAATATGGATATATATATATAGACATATGGGGATAAGTATAATTAAAAAATAATATATTGCAAGCAGCAAAAAGATAAAAGTTTATTCCGAAATGCCTATGTAGACGAGAAGAAAAGATGAAAAAAAAAAAGATAACATAAAATAGTAACGAATTAATATTACTTTTGTCCTACTTTTTTTTTAAAATATCCTTTGCTTTAACATTGAAACCACGTAAATTAATCTAAAAAATATTTATATAAAGTTTCTTTAAAATTATAATGGTGGTCATAGTGATCATAATATCCAAATAACGTTTCGTCTTTCAACCAGTTAAAGAACTAATCATAGGTCGTTTAATCTGGATTGCTACTGATTTATTCAAGTTAGTACTCAATTATCTTAAATTAAGTGGAATTTGAAGGCATGGGTAAGTTCCATCTTTTAAAGTACCACAAGAAAAATGTTAAAATATGAATTTTTCTCCAAATTTAGGAGTTGGGATTATTTCTAAATGTTTGCGTTTATGTTTAGTATACAAAAATGTATACCAAATATTAATAATGTGAGGACTATTTTTTTGTAAAAAAAAAAAAGGAAAAAAAGAGTTATTATCGTTAATAAAATAATTTCTTTCATGAGAAAAAGTAATATTTATTTATTGTAGTTCAATTTTTAAGAAATTGTTAAAAAAATATCGTATCATGCTGTCCATTAAATTATTTAAATCTGAGATTTTAATATCATTTTTTTAAATTTTTATTTTCTGAAAATTTCTTAAAATTTACTTTTTATTGAAAAATTGAGATATTGCATTGACCAATTTGGGCGCCATAAAGGAATATTAAAAATTTATATTCATTATAAATGTCTATAGGCACGTGATTTTGAGCAAAATATTGTTGTATTCAGGTTATTATAATGTGTATTTGTTTTATAAAAACTTTCTGGGTCACAGACATAAATAAAATAAAGCAAAAGATCGAATTTATGAATAGGATTATGTTAATTTCTTTATTGAAATACATTTTATGAAGCACTGAAAATTGGACGGTCCATTAAATTGCTACACACGATATTCTCATCAAACTTATTTTATATTAAAACTCTGAATTTGGAACATAGGAAACGTTATCTTGGATGAATGCCAAGAAACAACGGGGACGAACAACAGACGTTAAGTTGAAAAGTATTGAATGCGCAGGAAAGTAGAGCTGCAATACAGCACACCGTTTGACTGCAATCTAGGGGGTTGCTGATTATTGACACTACGCCACTGAATAATTCATTACAAGGATAATATACATGTATTAAAGTAACAATTTTCTTTTTAATATTATTATATTCCAATTGCATTTTTAGAACTCTACTAATGATATTTAATACTTGATATAATTCATAAGCTATTAAAACTTTTCATTCTAATGGGATTCGATCTGATATTTCTGACTTTTCTCTTCAAAGCTGATAACTGCAATATTTATATTAAACAAAAATATTAATAAGAAATACTTGATCTACCTAACTTAGTAATGATAGAGAAACCCAACATTTTTTGAACAATTTTTTAAATAAACATTGAGGAAACACTAAAAATTAGATTAATATTTATAACAGGGTTAATGTTAAATAAAACTTCATTTAAGAGAAAGATCTGTTTTAAAAGATGACATACTCTGATTTGTTATGTAAAACATTGTGTTTTTAATTTGTTAAACAATTACTGACATATTTTCTTTAAAATGTAACGTTAAAAATTAAATAACTATTTTATATAAGGGAAAATTAGTCATTTAAAAAATACATTAATATTTAAATATTTATAATCCTGACTTTTTTTAATTTCTTCTTCAATTGTTTATTGGTTTATTTTATTTGCGCAGTACTATAGAGCTATTGTTGCCCGTCCTAAGGGACTAAGACATAAAAGGAGGAAAAGAGGAAAAATATCCAATATTAATTTTATCTTATATTTTAAGTGCTAATAAAAATACGATACGAATCTTAATAAATGGTTGTAACTTAAAATATAAAGTTAAATTTATGAGGCTAATTATAAAAAAATTACATACAGTAATTAATTTAAGTTTATAAGGCGTCTTCAAATTTTATTTGTAGTTACAAAGTTTTTTTTTTTTTGTTTTTAATTCAACTTTCACAATATTTTTATTTTCTTTTTATCGGGGGATAAGCGAGGTTTTTCTGTTCTTATGAAAATAATATACACAAGTCATTACTATTATTATTTACAAGCAATAATAATAATGAAATATTTTTAAATAAAAGTTTATCAGTATATTTGTAGACTTAAAATAAATCAAGTATTTATAAGAAAAAACCTTAAATTAAGGAACCTGTAGCCGTGAGTCAACCCTGTGGGTACTGGAGCCCTACTGGGGTCCACCCAGTCTCAGAAATTAGGTAAAAATCTGGTGGTCGAGCGTGATTCTGACCATATTACCTCCTTGCACAACCGTTGGTCTAGTAACAATACTTCCTTACAAAGTACTGCACCCATGGCCATGCATAGGTTATAGCGGTACAGATTTTTTAATTAATATATTTAATACATGACATTTCTATCACCATAAGCTTCTTTGACCCATTTAGAAAATTATGCAATTTGTTTTTAATCTTATATTACAACTTAAAAGTTTCATTAATACTTGCTTTCTTTATTCTGTTACCGTTAAAGTATGTATAAATATATTAAGTTTTTGTATTTTTAATCTGAATGACCTACAAATTGAACAAAAAAATAAAAACAACCTCCCCCCACCCTGTGGTGGGAGAAGCGAGGTGCGCAGTCGGTCCTAGCAATCGACGGCAGTCATCGGCCAGCTCTCCCACCGGCACAATGGTGAGCACTTCACTTAGTACACTGCACTAGTGTTAGTATTCGCACTTAGTGTAAGCTGTACGCTGGGGGCTTATTAAACTTATGGGTTATAAGAGGAAACAAACAACCAAGGCACATAACCTTGAATGAATTTAAAAAAAAAAATTCAAATTTGGAAATTTAAAAAAAAAAAGATGGTTTTTATTTTTATTTCAATGCATTAAATATCTAAGGGAATTTTTAAGGGGAGTTATTTTTAATTTATTTGTCATAGTATATAATATTTTAGGACAAAATATTTTTTATAAAATAGGAAAAAAATAATTTAATTTTATAACTAAAAATCGTCCTACTGCAGGATGCAATAGATCCACTAATAGGCATGGGAAGCACCAGCGCTTTCAGGGTCACTAAAGGTCTATAGTATTTCATTCAATCAGATCAAAGTCTAATGTTACCTCAATACACTACTACTATAGATCCACCTTATTATATAATTGTTTATTGGTTTATATGATAAATAATAATATACTTTAATTATTCTTGAACTAGTATATTAGAATTATATAAATGGAAATGAAAACGGACTTTAGTGCCTTAACTAAAATTCAAGAATTATACACCCACAAATTCACATTAATCGTTTTTCCTAGTATATTTATATAATTATTCCTGTAATAGCAACGTACAGCCCTATTCCAGATAGAACCATAAACTAGGATTACTTTTTAACAATTTATTTAACTTTTGGATAGTCTGCAGGTAATTTTCCTTTAGTAGAGAAAGAAACAGTCGTCTACAGAACTAGCTTTAGAATACGACCGATTCAAAACAAAGATAAAACGCTTTATTTTTTAATTATACCAATATCAAAGCACTGTATTGTGTATGCGCATAAAAATATATATTTCTGAGTTCCCTATGAAATGCACCTGAAAACACAAGCTTTTCATAAAACGATGATCATTTTTTTTCACTTTAGTACTAACTTTTTAAATTGGAATAAAAAAAATCGACTTTTTTACTCAGGAGACGACGCAGTCAGAGGTTTGCCAGTTTTTCTTTTACTCTGCACCAAAATATATTGGAATCATGTCGGTCTTAGAAGCAAAAATGAATTTATAAAAAAGGATTTATAGTTCTTTTTTTTTAATGATTTATTTCTGTTGTTATTCCAGAACTGTAACAAATATCAATACTTTTTTTTAAATGCATAAATGCCTCATAGATTGATTGTCAAGAGCTAATTAAACCAAGTATTCGCTTCAAGTAAAATTGGCAAAAAAAATATTAAGTTCATTTTCAGCACCCTAAAAAATCCTTAATTATATCCTACAAGGAAGTGAAATAATATATATTTAGCCCAAAACTTTATCCTAAATTTATTGGATCAAATTTTTTTGAAAAACTTATGAACATTTTTTTACAGCTTCCAGATATCTTAAAATCAATCATAATTTTTCATGGTATCACAAGATCGCTAAAACATATCAAATTGCACAAATCTGACTCTACTGGAATCGATTATTTTAATTTGAGATACAAAGGATGTATTAATGATTGCTAATATGTTCAAGTTACTTATTATTTATTACCTTAAATTTTAGCAAATGTATTTAGTTGTTGTAATCAGAAAGAGGGAAAACTTGTCTTTCCAACAATATCAAAACTTTTGAATTTTTTTAAGTATATAAGGAAAAACGTTCGTAAGAAAAATTAAGATTTTTATTTTTGGTCGGAAATTCGTTTGTAAGGTTTTTTTGGGATGCTGAATGCAACTATGAAGCTAGTGTTTTATTTATATTTTACCCTGCAATATTTTTAATTGAGTAATAACTTCACAGTCAGTTTCATTCATTTTACATTATTGTTTTTTTCAATGTACCGAAGAATTAATTACAACTTATTATCTACTAAATATTTTACATTATGACATAACGTACCTTTTTATGATAAATGGGATAATGATTTGTGAGGAAGATACAATCAGAAAAATTGTTAGGTACTCCTCAATAAACATGAAATCTTTATTTCTGTATACTGTGACTAAATACTAATATTTTGATACCGTTGTAAAGACGAGTTCTCTATAAAACATGTCGATAGAATCAGAAAATCCACAAAAACTAACAAAATAATTTTGTTTTTAAATCTCAAAATTTAATGCCGAAGCAGGCATTTTTACATGTTTTCCAAAAATCAAGATTATAGTTTGGTTTCTATGAAGACCTTTCTTCAAAGAGTATAATTGAGTAGTTACGATGTCTGAAAAGATTGGGGCATATTGTATCACCAAGAGCATAGTTAAGTTAAATCAATCCAAGTATGGTCAACTACCGAACTAGATTTTTCATGTCGCTTTAAAAAATAAAACTCAAATGTGGTTATACTTATAACTTAGAAATAAGTTATTTAATAGAGCGATGAAGATTAGATCATCATATTTTTTAAAGTTACCCCTCAATCAAGTAAGCTCCCCCTGCAGTGTCCCAAGGGACAATTCCTAGGATGAACAGAACTGTGTAAGGGGAAGACACTTGACCTTTTTAAGGGTGGTCAGCCGTGCAGATGAATCCAATCTGAGTCAATAGGGACCTGTCGATATTAATACAAAGCAATCAGTAATAATTCGTTATTAATTAAACAAAATTTAATTATATTTCTATTACTAACCAGAATATTGCCTATTAATTAGTAAAATTTTGAATTTAAATGCACGATTGCAGTAAATTAGAACAGATTGACTGTAATATGAGCTAAATGATTAGGCGTATTGTGCGATATGATAAGTTACTGATTAATTTATACAATAATTAATGAGGCTTTTGTTAGTTGAAGGATTGATGAATAGAAGCATATGTAAAATATATTTTTTTTAGTTTACATGCATTTTGCATAATATTATTTTTAATGAAATTAATAAAAAAATAATTTTTTTTCAATGTGTTATCATAACATGCATTATAGATATACACTTTAACATATCTAATCTTAGCAGTTTTGATGATGTAGAAAAACTTAGTGATAATATAAACAAAATTTACAATATTTTTTCCATCAAATAAGTGCTTCAATTGTGCTTTATAAAATCAAGCATACAATAAGCTATCTACAATAATGTTTAGTTAACTTTTAATGTAATATCTCCACAGCTCATTATGATTAGTGCGAGTATTTATTCAATTACAAAAAACTTACATTTATTTTCGAAAATCATAAAAATAGATATTGCATGAAATTACTTCAATGCGACTCAACTAATCACCACAAAACATTGAAGTGGCTTAGGGCCGTAGTGAGAACTGCGTAAACAAATCAGAATAGAAGATATAAGATAAATCTTTTGGGGATTTTTTTCTTTAATTAATTAATATTTTTCCCCGTTACAAAGGAATTAAATCTAAGATGTATTGATGAGGGCTGAAATATCATAAATTAAGCTTTCCAACAGATGTAGAAACTTTGTATTTAGATGAAACAGTGATTATTAATTTTAACGTAAACAACAACGGGCGTGGAAAAAAAAATCTTAAAAAAATTAATCCTAAAGTTTCTAAATTTTTATTTTTATAGAAATGGCGGTTTTAAAAGACTCTGAAAACTAGTCCAACTTTTTTATTCTGAAAATAATTTTTACTTGAAACATCTTTTCGTTGATATTATTTTTTACACATTTAAACACAGTTTATAAAATCAGAAATAATATTTTTTTATTAACATACAAAAACAAATTGATTGTTATATAAGAATCACATATATTAAATATAATGATAATAAAGGAAATAAGTAAGAAAAGCTTTGGGAGATTAATTTATCCCTATGGGCAGCTAGGAAACCCTACCTATTAATTGTCATCGATTACAAGAAAATCCCTGTCAAAATAACTATCTTAAATGGGTCAGTGAATTCCGCCTTTTGAAAATTCTGCTAAATTACCCATTCTCTATCATTCTTCTTCTAATAATATTTTGATTTGAAAAACAAATAATGATTATAGGAAATAAGTGTTGATACAAACTCATTTTACACTCATAAAATATATGAATATTAAGTAACATTTTACAATAGCCTTGATGTAACACTGTAAGAAAGAAAATGGTTTTTGTTTTTAATATTCATTGCATTCATGCAAATATTCATACATTCATTGCAATCTAAAACTCACTTAACGATGCACAATCCATGATTCGAAAGTGGTTTATGATAAAAATTTTTTTTACTATTTTAGTATTAATCTTTAATTTTTTTTTGTTTTATATTAGGTAACGAAACCTTTTCCATTTCAAATGTTAGAATATAAGGGATTATTAGGAAAGTAAAATGATATGTGGAAGCAAGTTGTGATGAATAAAATAAAAATGCCTGTTAAAACGAACTGAACCTTCAAAAATGATAATGACATCGATGTTCACAATTTTTCCTTAAATATGCCTTTTTGAGATCTCTAGAAATCACAATTAATTTTATACCCTAAAATTTTATGATGGATTATTTTTCATTGTTATCGTAGGCAACTTTTTAAAAACGGCAAAGAAAATCCTCTGAAACATTGATATTAAATAATAGTTAAGTGGATTTGCTATAAAATACAATGTGAATTATCTTAAACGGATTTTCCTTGGGAATCAAAAGTCGTCCGCTTACTATAAGTATCTGCTTGTAAGAAAGTGTTTTTTAAATATGACCCCGACTAAAATGTCATTAACTGTACCAATTCGAAATTCAAAGTAATCATGTCTTTCTTTTCATCTACTGTCCGATTAAGAGTGTTCTTTTTAAAAAAAAAAAAGTTTAAATTCTGAATAAACAGTAGTTGAGTACATTGTATAGTAATATCTCTTAAAAATATTATGACTCATAAAAAAGTGTACATATTGTCTTTTATTCAACAACAGTCGAACGACAAATAAGGACTCTTTACTAACCATTAAAAGTTTAAATTGAGTCCCTTTATAGTTATCTAATTTCTAAATTATTTAATTATTTCCTTTATTTGTGAGAACATTTTTTTACTTTCGAGAAATTGCTGACAGAAGCAAATATTTGAAGAAAAGGAAAATTGTTGATTTTTAATTGCAAACATGTTTCAGATGTAAATTTAATAATTTTAATTTTCAATGTTTTTCCTCATAATTTAATGTAGGAAATATAACGAAACTAAATTTCATATTAATTCTTTTTTATTTTTTCTGTTTTTTTTTATTTTTTATAAACATTTAGTTACCTTATGATTTGAAATGTGATACATAGTTTTAATTTATTTGTTCTATTTTTACTTTATACATTCTGTTAATTGTATTGTTTATTTTTTACCTTATCAAATTCATTATTATAATTATACTTATGATAGTCTATGATTTCATTTTTATTGTGAAAATTTTATATTTTACTCTAAGATTCTAAAGTCTTATTCTTACACTTGTAATATTATTCTAATGGGATTAGCCGCAGGATAAATAAAGAATATTATTAATTTCGAACTACTTTACTTTAAAATCTCCGATAATGGTCTATAGAAATAAAACAAGGGAAAAAAAATAATAATAGAAATAAATTCGGTTCTGTTATTCTATCAACAATATTATACAAATATTCTTTTTATAATATATTTTATTTATATTACCATTAATGTCCTCTCTTTAAGTTAATTTACATGATTAAAAATCTAATGCGTCATGTGCACAGTTTCGACTTAGCCACATAAAAAACTTCTTTGTTTCATTTATCAGGATTCTTCATGAACTCATCTTTTCCTTGCTGCTTATGTAATAATATTTGTATTATATTTCCTTTTTCTATTATATAACATTGGAGTAACGAAGCAATGCAAAGTCGAACTAATGATTTTTAAAATTAATGATTCTAAGCAAAGTAACCTAATTAAAATAGAATATAAATCTTTTATGTCCATAATTCAAAATAGCTAATGGCTGTCATTTTCAAATTATGATATACACTCTTTGACAACTAACATGTTTTCTATCATGTTTTGAATGAATGACATGAATAGTATATATGTTGGCACTGACGATGACAGTATATTTTATTGGACTGTACAAACAGTACCAAAAGTGAAAGAAAAATATTATACTAGAACTATTACTCATATTATATAAGAAATATTTGAGACTGAAACAGAGGTGAGACGTAGTCTAATAATAACAAAGCGAAGTCAAAAAAATCAGGTTATAAGAGTTCGTTACTCACCTAGTGTATACAATTTTCTAATATGTGCAGAAGATCAAAAATAAGTTGAACACTTAAAAAGACATCCACAATCTATTTAATCAACTACTACCTATTTTTTATGGCACCCTTCTTGATCATTTCTGACATACGGAAGATTATCTAGAGGTAACCAACGTATTTTAACCATGTTAAGGGGTCAAATTTTCATTTCATAGGACCGCCATAGAAATAAAAGACAACATCCCAGCTACAAATGGCCCTAAATAGACTGCTAAACATTCAGTTGTTGACAATATTTATTCATGTTAAGGATAAAAATCTGGGGCGGCGCGCGAATCATACAACTTTCGCTTACCTCGCAAGTTGAAATTAACCCTTGCTTGTCTCAGAGAATTATTTTGTTCAATGTTACAATATTTCCCCGTACTAATTTTCTAAATGAGCCTTAGAGTTTGTAGATTGACAAACTCCAATTTCAACGGAAGTAGCTATATTCATCGTTTCTAAATTTTAATATTTTTTTTTTGCAAAAGTTGACATTTATTCAATACTGGATTATTATTCTACCAATGTTGAAAATACTATGTTAGGAAGAAAAGAGAAGTCCATCCCACCAACTTTAACGTTCTAATATAGATGTATGTAATTATATACAGTCGTTTTTTTTCACATTTGTATAGAAATTTTAAAGATCATGCGATAGAGTCGTGGTTAGGTATGCAACAACAGCGGAACGGCCCTTCCCCGTTCCAATAATCCACTGGCGTAAGCCAACCAAGTTTACAACCTTCATTGGACCCCTCGCCTAACCTTGTAATGCCAAAAGGCAATCCAAGGTATTCTTCATACCCAGTTATACATATACCATACCTCCTAGATGTAATTTCTAAAGAAATGTAATAAGTTTATATCACTATTCTTATCTCCAGTAATGTATTTTCAAACTAAATAAAACATTTTTCCTCTTTTATTTATCCTTCCATAATTTACATTTATTCATTTCTAATAACCTGTAAGAATATGAGATGAGAATTAAAAAAAAAAATAAAGTACTTCAGAGAAATATTTTGTTAAATTAATCCACATTGAAGCCCTGTCAAACAATTTTTTTTATCAAAGACTGCCTAATTTAACATTGATGTACCGAATTCAATCAAAATCATTAGAGTCGTTTATTAGAAAATCTAAAGCAGGTGAAAATCTATTTTATAAAGTGGTGCTTCAGGTTAGTCCATTTAATCGAAAAAGATGCTGTCACATGATAGGCATGAACCTTTTATAAATAATTAATTCCTAAAGACTTTTTTTAGAATAAACAACCATTTTTGCATAATGAATAAAATTTAATAATTTACATCCACGAATAAAATCATATCTCGAATACGATTGGAAAATATGTAAAGAGAAAATTATACCTGCAGAAAAAGAACGCAAAGACCACCCCTCCCATTCGTTCCTCCTTTCCTTTCACATCTACCCGTAAACTAGAGATTTTATACCTTGTTTTATACAGGTCTTTTTATTACCCGCTCATAAAAATTTATTTGTCACTAGAGATATTTCCTTTTAATCCCTCAAGACAGTCTTCCTTCCAGTTGAATATTTTCTATGAAAAACCCTTGGACATTCAGTGGGAACATTTTTTATTTAAAATCCCCTGCTGAGTTGGGAATCGAAGTTTTCTCCACTTCGGAAGCCATTAGGAGGATTCGACAGCTATTCAGTAATTCAGAAGAAAATTGCTTTTCAACTGTTGTAATCTTTCTCAAGATGTTTTTTACACCGCTTTGGTCTTACTTTTTCTTTCATTCTATTTTTTTTTAAGTCAGTGAAAAACAATTTAATCAGTAGCAGATCATCCTAAAATATTTGAAAGACGAGTTATTGTTTTGTTGCTAATATTATATATATATATATATATATATATATCAGCCGTTGGTTGACTATGATATAAAGTTCAAATGGGGAACCCCTTATGCTTTCTAAAATGGATAATTGCTCTAGTACAGTTTATTTCATTTATACGAAGTGTTCCCCTAAGCATTATGAAAGAAAAATAATTTTTTTAATAGTAAATGTAAATTGAATATATTTATTTGAAATTTAGTAGATCAATGAAAAAAATCATTTAAGTGGCGCAAAATGCATGGGTGGAGGATTGAAAAATTTGAAATTGCCCAGGATACGAAAAGAGTAAAAGGTTTTGCTTTGGAGCCTTTGATCCAAGAACTGGGAGAAGAAAAATCAAGTTATTTCGCCCTAATTTTTTATTACTTAAATGAAAACTATATAGTTGATTATCGGAATTGATGACTCAAAATTAATTTTTCATTCAGAGCTCTATTTTCAGAACTACCTATGAAACTACTAACAATAAAAAAACATAATAGAACGTAATTTATTGTAGAGTTCATTTTCTATTACATGTGCCCTTACATTCAAAAGTTCTCTAGGTACAGTTTTTCAAGGAAACAAAATTTTTTTTTCCAAATTGTGCAAAATCAATATTTTGTGAATTTATTTTTACAAATGTGATGGCAACCATTCCTTCTTCGAACGACGAACTAGAAGTTCGTTTTTAGTTGTTGAAAAACTCAAAAATCAGAGGAACTATTGAACGTACCTGATTAAAGCAAGGTAATTGAATCTTCAATATATCATTTATCTACCTGTTTGCATTTAAATTAAAGCTAGTATACTATATTAGATACAGTTATCTCCGTAGGATAAGCAGTTTCCAGGATACTCTCCAAAATAATTAATTCTTCTTTAAATAATTTGCTGTGAAGTGTTTTAGTTTTTTATGTATTCTTAAGTATATGGAATTATGAATCAAGAATCAGCGAAAAACATACTTCTTTTTTTAATAAAATAAAATTTCAGGAAGCAAATATTTCAATGTTTACTTTTGAATGGAATTTAATGTATCCAATGTATTAGTACAAAAGCCTCAGAGGAGAAAAAAGCCAGTTATCTCACTCCAATTTTTGATTACTTTAATGAAAACTATGTATAATTAATAGTCAAAATTGATGAGTCTGCCAAGTATAGGTAGGGGGAATAAAAAATGGTGGCTGTTTCAAAGTGATAAAAAAAAACTAATTTTTCATTCGGAGCTCTATATCTTAAAAACTACCAACAAAATTAGAAAATCTAAGAGAACATTATTTAAAGATGCTTAAAGTTTCTGAAATATTCGCCCTGAAAGAGCTATTTACGTCCAATAGTTTTCGAGATATAGCTTTTTAAAAAGCCTCCTACCTATACTTGGCAGACTCATCAGTTTTGACTAGTACTTATACATAGTTTTCATTAAAGTAATCAAAAATTGGGGTAAGATAACTGCCTTTTTTTTCTTCCCGGCTCTTGTAATAATAGTTTGGGTAGTAAATTCAAGCATTTTCCAACATAAAATAAAGCACAATTGTTTTTAAAATTAAATAATTAAAAAATAAATATTTTGTAACATTTGTAATATTTTCATTTCCCCATGTTATTGCTGGGAGAGTCAATTTCGACTCTTCAATGAAAATAGTTAATAGGGCTTGAGTTCCTGTTGGGCCATTGGACGCGCTCCGACCTGGTTTTTGGATTAGGGGAATGTGAACATTCTACTAATTTAGCATACAAATTATATTATTTCAAAGTTTTTTGAGACAAGGTAATTATTTATAAAATAAATCAAAAATTAGTATCCAATTCTGTCTCAACACTTTATTTTTCACTAGTCCAAATTTTAAATTAATGTGAGGAAGATATTGTATTGAAGATGTCCTTTAAGATGGCTAGAATGGCCGAAACGTTGGACTAGTGAAAAATAAAGTGTTGAGACAGAATTGGATACTAATTTTTGATTTATTTAATAAATTAGCATACAAAATTTATTTCGTGTATATATTTTTGTTATTTTCATTTAATTAATAAACTAGTTAAAAAGAAATAAATTACTGCTTATTTCTTAGGTAAAAATTATATTTTATACAAATAACTCTTTTAGAACCTTCCGGTTGTTTAGATAATGCCTACTTTATATTGGACTAATCGAAGTTATAAAACTGGTGGTAAAAGGTATCTACATACCTTGCGCATCCACACAATCCATAGTCACTATTCCGGATCCGCTATGCAATTGGTTTGGAAAAATTTACAAACGGTTTGAGAAGGTAAAGATTATTACATTACCGGGTACTCATTCAACAATCTTCCTAAGGTTCATATAGAGAAAAAATTAGTAAAACAATTTAATAACAATGTTATTCGATAGTTTTATCTTGAAACCTATTAAGAGAAATTCACAATATTTTTCAATAATGGAATTAATATAAAGATACAAAATGCACTAAATGCGGCGGTTCAAGGTTATATATTGCTTCTGATAGTTCCTTATCGAGCCATCTGGATAGCTGACCCAGAAATTAGCAGCAATGCTGAGGTAGGAAATAAATTGCTGGCAGCGCTTAATGTCTAATCAATACTTGCTTTATCCTCTCTAGCCATGCAAAATACATTCTCTATATTATATACAATTTTTTTTCTGAAATACTTTACTTATAAAATATTTTTCATATTTTTTTTTTATTACAATATTAACAACTTACAATGATGAACAAAAGACTGTTCCTCTAGTATAACTGTAGCGCCAGAGATAATGATTTGTCAAGATGCAATTTAATGTAATGAATCCCAAAATTATTTTTCTATGAATGAGATGTGTTAAAAGTAGGCGTTCGTCTTATACGTTCTCGTCAAATAAAGTAGACAATCTTACTTTTCGCGTAACAACATAGAACCCGAAAATTACCTATTAATAAAAAAAGAAAACAAATTCAAGAATAAATCTTTTGAGGTGGTTTGGAGATGTAGGAAAATTCCAAGGCTTTGCTACGATAATTTCTTAGGAGAGGGAGCAACATATTTAATTTTACAACGATTTTTACTGGATTTCCTCTCTATATTGTGAAATATTTGTTCATAACTATTTATGTGAATCTCCAAAAAATGATTTCTTGGTGATTTGGTTAGTATTTTAACGAAAAAAAAACAAAAACGAAACGTTGTTATTTTTAAATGAAATTAGATTTTAATCTATGATTAACTGTTGGGAATATTCTTCCCTAAAAAATTAGGAAATAATCTGATGACATCCTATAAGTAAATATCAAATTCAATTTTTTTTTGTTTTTAACAACTGTATTATATTTTATTTTTCATATATATTTAAAATATAACTTTTAAAATTATTTATTTTTTATCAGGTCAGGATTCTAATGGGGGGGGGGGAATCCCATACCTCAATAAATCATTTTTAGATATTTTTCCTACTCACATCTATAATAATCTTCTGCAGAAAAAAATGACCCCACTCCTCACATTCACACATGTTATCTGCACAAACTTTTTAATAACAGCCATATCTTGGAGTGCATTTCTTTTACAATGCAAGTTCAATTTTCAGGAAAAAAATCGTATCAAAATGTTAATACATAAATAACAACGATGGATAGAACAAAAAAAAAACAGCATGTAAGATTGTGTTTTTAGAGGTTATAGAAATAATTTCATCTTAAAATTTATGATTTATTTCTATCTATATTGTCATTTATGATGGGCTTATGGCAGGTAATATCAACACTTTAAACATTTAAGCCGGTCAATAGTGGAATGTTATTAATATAGTTTTTTTTTAGTATAATTTGAGGAAATATTTGCCTACCTGACCGATTTCTCGGAATCATTCCAAGTATTGTCACATCTATACTAGAATAAATAAACTGATTTAATAGCAATTATTGATATTGAGGAAAATATATATAAATAAAATGAAATTGAGAAATAAATATAGCTTTTTCAAATTGAATTTGAATAGGTTGACACCGATTCATTGAAAATATCGTAAAGTCATGACATTTTGCTATTGGGCAGTGTTAACTGTAGACGTGTCAAAATATGTTAATTTTTTTTTATTAATAATATTTTACTAATGGCTGTTATTTTCAGTGGGCATCAAAATTTGAATTATAAAAACGATATTACCATTTTTCTGATAAAACGTTGCAAGTAACCTTTCCATGTAAAGACACGTTAACAGCTGTTTAACGTCTTGGATGACGATGTATTTTCGTCGTATATTTCTCTAAAATAACCGACTCTTACACTGTATCAAAGAGGATGAGAAGGCACTTAACGTCCACTTTATACTCTAATGTTTTTTTTCGCCTTCTTAATGTTTTTAGCACCTCCATAGGTTAGAGGGTCGAATATTTGAAAATGAATTAATTTGCAGTTAATGAAGTAACCTTTGTGGGTATCTACAATCCACTTCTTTCCCTGATCATTATAAACGTATATCTCAAAGCTAAAAACTTTTTTCTGAATATCGCTCAAATATTTCTCTTTCGATTAAGATTTGATAATCCGTAATTCTCGACTACATTTCTAACCCAATATTGGTGTTTGATCAAACATTTTCTTATCAAGTGGCGATATATAACGTCAAAAGTAATAAATCGTTTCAGATTCAGATTTGAGCACGTTCTTCATTCGAACACTCCATACGTGGAACACGCAACCACGAAACCTCCTTTTAAACTGTTCCTTTTGTTCCCTTCTGTAGTAGGAATAACGTGAAGAAGCAAAACTGAGTATTTAATACTCCTAGAAATTAAATATATTGTCTAATAAAGAATTTTATGACAGTATTTACCCACTGTCTAGTTTAGATTTAAATCAATACATCCAATAGGAAGAACGTAATATTTTACTGACCGATAAAGTCATAAGCTACTGCATTTATTATAATTCAACCATTTTCTAGGACCAAATATACTAAATTAAAAAATTAATAAAATGATTGAATTTATCGTTTTACAATAAATTAAAGCTTGATAAGTAATTTTTCTGATACTAGTAATGTTCTAATACCAAAAATTACTGTTGGAAGATACAGAGTTCCTGAAAAGCTGGGCAGTACACTACAGCTCACTTTTCGGCATAGTATGATTGAAAAGTTACTAAAATAGATTGTAAACAAATAAAAATATTTAATAACAACAACCAATATATTTTCTATGCGTTATGGTGTTATATTTACAAAATAACAAGAAAATGTTTCCAAATGTAAGATATCCGCTTTGCATATGGATAAGTTATTCTGTTATATAAATAATAAAAAAATAAAATTAAAATATGTGGTCTATCTTCGATAAACCATGAAACCTAATTAATTAACCCTCCAAAGTGTCCCTGGCATCTGACAGACACCAACAGCACCTCGATCCGGGTCCGCCGATTTAGGAGTGTGCCTGGATACTCCTCTTTCTTGCGTACTTTTTCCACACCACCTGGTGAGGAAAATAATATTCAGAAAAACCATAGCAATTTTAATAATATTTTTAGAGCCCATTCACTCACGAATACAATAGTTAAATGACAACAAAATAAAAAAATGTAAATAAATACAATTAAACGTATAGTAAAATAAACATAACACCATCATTCCAATTTTATTAATTTATTTTATTTTTTAACTTCTATATTTAATGTTTAATACAGTCTAAATTTCTTTGAATCAAGAACGTTATTATTAGTGGATTAACAGTTCATAGCTAAAGTGAGTAGAGACCTCCCGCTAAATTCATCTATTATTATATTCAGTACTGGAGGATAAAAATGGTATTTATTCCATTGTGCGACACCTTAGTAAATTAAATAGAACACATTTTCTCTCGTTTAATTTAATTTTTTCGAACTTGTATAGAAATTTTAAAGATTGTGCGATAGAGTCGCGGTTAGGTATGCAACAACAACAGCGGAACGGCCCCTCCCCGTTCCAATAATCCACTAGCTTAAGCCAACCAAGTTTACAACCTTCAGTGGACCCCTCGCCTAACCTTATAATCCCAAAAGGCAATCCAGGGTATTCTTCATACCCAGCTATACATATAGCATACCTCCTATGTACGTACTAAAACCAATTAAAATCTTTTCAAAGGGGTACGAAAAAAAAAATGCGATAGAGTCAACCAGCGGAACGGTCCCTTCACGTTTCATAAATTCCATAGCGTACCCTTAGGCTATAGCTAGACTATACCACCTTAGCTGGACTGATATCAACTCCTTGTAATGCAACAAGGCAATCAAAAGGAGAAGACTCAGTAAAAGTATATGTTATACATTTCATGTATTACATATATATATAAAATACTAATTCTATTTTAATGAAGGGTAAGTGCCAAAACGCTTCCCCGCACACAGCGGATCCCACCACATACCGTAAAATGCCCTTCAGGCAATACAACGATCTACATATTGATATCTGACTTATGCATTGTTTTGCTTTAGATAATAATAAAAAGCGGTTGAGAGAAAAAAAAAAAAAAGGATTGATTTTCAGCTTCGTATGTGAAGTTTTTTCTTCCTTTCGACTATAAAATAACCCTTGTTGGGAAACTTATGATTACCTATAATAATATAATATATAATTAATAAACTTTATTTTTTTATAACTAATATTTCAAAAATCGGGCTAAAAATATGAAAATATCAAAATGCCCTCCCTTTTGAGTTATATGATGTTTATATAATAAGAGAAAACACACTTAGGTTTTCCAGGCAAGGCGTTCAAATGTCGCCATTTTTCAAACGACCGCTTCGTTCTTGAATTCACATCACTCAACTCTATATTTAAGATAAGGAACTTATTTCAAACTATCGAAATTTTTCAAATATAAAATTCATAGCCTTATAAAAACCAAAAGGATAAAAAAAAATAATGGGCTAAGTTAAACTTAATTCAAAACTAAGCCAAACATCACACCCTGCATTCGACTCTTAGAATTTTTATTTTATTTATTTTATAAAACGAACACAGTTACTGATCCAAAAACTTCATTAAAAGAAGTATCAAGTAAAAAGAAATTTACTATTTATAGAGCCGGGATTGAATAAAACCCACTAGGGACTGACCAAGGTTGTTCACAGTGAGCTTTGATCTGTAACTGGATTAGGATGAGAGGGGACCACTTGAACACTGAACAGTGAATGACATTTTACTAAGGTATAGCAGTCCTTTGACCAATACTACACCTGCATAAACTATTACATACTACACTTCTATAAACTATTTAATGAAAGTTGTTTGATATAAATTATTTCAGAATAACCAGTTTTTTTATAAGGTTTATATCTCACTATATAAAAATATCCGGGAAATAAAAATACCCTTAAAACTTCTTCCATCTTTTTATTATCAATTTGCCGACGTTTCGGACTCACCGTCCATTTTTAAATTATTATATTGTGCTGGTACATTCATCCTTCATTTTTTAAAAGTTTTTACTATGTTATCATATAAACTTGGTCCTAGCTGGTCTATGTTTTCTCTTTCTGGAGTGTACTATTCATAATTATTGTTACATATTATAAAAAAATATATATTACCCTTCAGACATAACAGTTGGGCATTGAGACAATTTTGCACCACACTAGAATATTTACCTATATCAAGTTAGTTAAAATGGAAAGAATTTAAAACTAAAATACTCCTATTTCTTATCCCGACTGAATACAAACCCCAGAAACATGAACTCTCTGAATACAAAAGACTGGTGGAAACAAAAATATACACAGCCATCGGCTAAATCTCCACAATGAGAGGTCCCTAAATGAGCTCAGTGCCTTGAATTATTCAAATGAGAAGGAGATAAGGACGAATTACTGAATGCCGTTTTCAGCAGCCATGCCATGCAACCCCCTGGTTTCTGAATAAACCCCTTCACCACCTTATCTTGGCCTTTTCGTTAATTTGGTGGATTTATTATCCAACGTTCAACAATATTGTAAATCTCGCTCTTTGAATGGAATTATTTCATATCTCAAAAGACATCAATCATGAATATTTTGATTTTTTTTTTAAACAGCAGTAAAAAATGAGACGTTTTATGAGAATTGTTGAACTAAATTTTAATTAAGCATGAACTTACTACCGAATAAGTTAGTCACGAACCACGAAAGAAATTAGTTAATTAAATAATTCATTAGCATCAATGCAAAGTATTATGTACGTGACCCGAATCCTAGTTTCAGCCGCGGAAAGTTGTTTTAAGCTGGTTAAGTTTTAAGCTTCTAGCTGCGGCTAAGAAGAGGCTAAGTACACACAGTTACCAGGTAATGTCATCGTTGATAGTGGCTTATTATCCTCTACCAAGTAGGAGGATCTATGTACTTTTGGAAATTAAGTCTATCCATTTGGTTATTAACTTCTTTGAAAAATGTTATTTAAAGGTTTCAGATGACGCTATATAAACGAGTATGATTTGCTTTTTCATAAGACTGTTATTTTTTTGTTTTTTTTTACCTGCTTTACTGAAATTCTCATTATACTTTTTAGTCAATACAATATCGTTTAATAGGATTAAAATAGTTTTTTTTTAACACATAAAGTATAAAAAAACAAATATTCACAATTATTCATAAATTAGATAAATAAGTTACATTTATGTGCAAAGGTAATCATAATTAGAATGAAAAAAAAAAACAGCTCAAAAATAATCGGAAGGGAATAAATGCTTTCGAATAAAAGTAATAAATATTAAAATTTATAAATATAACAAGTGATTAATGCAAATAAAAATAAAAAAGTAATGAATATAAAAAGTCATAGGTATGAAAAATAATAAATATAAAAAGAATATCAATTATTATGCCACCTTTTATTCTTCATAAAGAAATAACACAGAAGACATAAATTTTTCAAAAACAAATTGTATCTTTTAAAATATTCATTATGCCAGGAATTATTCCTTCAGAGCTGAGAGTTGTTATGGCAAGCCACTTTAAGGTTCTGTAAAGAACATGATAACTGATCTTTTTGCATGTCGGTCCATAGTAAAACCGAATAACGTTCCGTGTTGCCGTTTGTGCCTTGAATAAGAATTAATTAGAAGTAGGACCTTGAATACAATTGGGGTCAATTATGTTACCGTTCGAAAAAAACATCGTATTTTTAAGAATTTTAAAGTTACATTTGAATGATTTATAATTTATAATTAGTGCTTGAGCACGATATCACGTCTATAAGGTGTTTCAATAACTGTATTGAAATAATTTAGATAAAAGATAAAATATTATTTTTTTATATATATTTAACTAGTGACTTGTAATAATTTTAATTAAATTATTTACTGATGTTATCTTGATATTAATGTTCTAGTTGTCATATTGAATTACGATAATTGTTAACATACATCGAACTTCAATACCTCATAGCATAATTATGTAAAAAAATAACATAATTTCTAATACGAAACAAATATATTACCACGTTGGAAGCAATTCAATTATCTTGGATTCCAATTGATACTTAAAAGCTTTAAAAATTCAAAT
>NW_027105103.1:371989-388283 GCF_000696795.3 Halyomorpha halys
TATATATATAATTATGACTTCCTTTTTCTTTTTTTTAAACATACTAGTTACCAAAACTACCTTAATGACTGACAAAAATGAAAAGAAAACCATTAAATCAACTATATAACCTTTATCGTTTCAATGATAACTTTAAAGTGTTAACATATTTTTTTTCATCACTTATTTTGAAACATAACTATTCCGTAATCCAGTAACTTTTTATCATGTTTTCATTTAATATTAACTAAATAGTAAAAAGTGTTTTTTTTTTTTTTTACAAATATAAACTAAAAATTTATATAATATCTGGCAGGAATTTCGGTATGGTATCTATGTAGCATAAGATTACCAGGGATTTTTGAAGTCCCTCATACTGAGGACCTATGAGATAATCTATATAATTTTAGTGCTGATTCGTCGGAGAATGGAAAACAAAAAAATATAGCTTAAACAAATTTATTAGAGGTACTCATAACAACACTTCCTTTAGATTTGTCTGGTTCTATGAAATATTACGTTCCATGAAATGAGAGATATCAAAAGAATTACATTCAAGTCCAAAAAAGCTTAACTTTTGATTTGTATTTTATCATTAAAAAATAATTTTAATAATAAGTTTATAAATTCGATGTTAATTTACAATATATATATGTAGAATTAATTTTACACCTTATTGAAAATTAAGCTTGCCATAGTTTCTTTCTATGAAATATTGTCGCATTTAATTGTTAGACTTTCAATGAATACTGAAATGCAACGAAACCTAGCGGATCACACAGAAACTAGTAGTACGATGTGGTTGAAATAGTAGCCGCTAGAAAGCGCTGCAAGTTTGACAAGAGCAAGCAAAGTTTACTAGTTACAGCATTCGCCGCTAGATGTGGCTACAAGCACCGCATTGCAGCCCTGCACTATTTATAGATCTGCAGGGCAATAAAGGTCATGGCTATTATATCTTTCTGTCAAATTTTATAGTACGAGAAATTTAGAATTTATAAAAATATTTAATATTGGGAAATATGTATATTGTCATAAACCTAAACGTTTTAGAAAATATTCGAAAAAAATGTAATATAAATAACGTATTTTATATCAATATGTTATAACGAAATTAACACCTAATATTTACTCGGTTTTAATTTTATATGGAATGTAGTAATTAAGAAGTTAAAGTTTACTAAATTACAACTTTTTCGAACCAAAAACACATAGTCTCTACTCCATCACTACTATACCTCTTCAAACACTGAAAAAAGAACCTTAAAATTCACCTAGTTCACATTTAGATTCGAATTGATATATACGATTTAACAACAATCTAATTGAGTAAATCCATCCATTTACGATTCAACTTATATTCGTTGTAAACAACCCCTGATTTACGAAGGATGAAGTTTTTTCATAGCTCCTGGAGTCAGTTTTTGAAGTGCCAAAAAAAATGGAAAGACAAAAATCTAATCTTGTATACTCTCTACTGGCCCTGACTTGTAAGATAAGAAAAATGTTATTGAACTTTTGATTGTATTAATCAATAAATTATAGTAACAAATAAACACTCTTGTAATAAATAACATACTGTAAAGAATAGTGTTCATAAAATAAAAAGAAAAACTTTGCCACGTTTTCAGTACAGCTTTCCTTCTTTTATTATTAAAAATTATCTTTCCGAAAATCAATTCTTTGAAATAAAATATAAACATTCTCTCAACATTTTAGCATTTGAATAAAAATTAATTATGGATAATACCTTGAAAAGTTATAAAAATAGTCTCTATACTAAATGCAGCAGGATACATGTCAGTCACTAACTTATTGGTCAGTGCGTTGTACTCCTTTAATTTATATACACAAATCTAGCAATAGTGAAGCATCTCCCGGTTAGCTAGTATAACATATTTATGTAAATAAATTTTTATAAACAATTTTAATACAATTAGGTTTTCTGGCAATCCATTTAATATATTTAACTGTTTTAATAATATAAATATCCTAATGTTATTGAATTCTTTTTAGGGTCTTTGTATGCTAATTATAATGTACATAATTGTAAACTAAAGGAAAAAAATATAAAATAATTACAATATAAATATGAACAATGTTGTGATAATGAAGAGTAAAATATCATTATCAACAACGGATAGTATTTAGTTTATACCTCCTTTGTACTATTAAAATTATAACAAAACCTCCGAATTCTAAAAATCTATTTTAAACAAAATCGTTTGATAAATAAAGATAAAAAAAATTACAACAAATATTTTCACTTTTAACTAATTGTAAGTTAACAAGTGTAAACATTTACTCTTTACCATTACATTTATCAAGTGCTGTAAATATATTATTTCAACAAAGAAATGTTAAACACTAAGGAAAGATCTCCCATTTCTGTCTATTTCGAGAACTTCCTCCCAACCTTCCTTGAGTAGTATTATTTTGTATACTGGATATTTATACTAACAAGAATTTTCACAAACGGTTCTTGAAACGCGTTTAGATTTATGATGGTCATATAATGTGACGTTTTAAAGAAGAATTAAATTTAATGTTTTCTACATTGTATACACTAACGAGGATACATATTTTCTCTTTTTCTTTCTAATCCTTTTTTAATTATTTATTCTATTAAGTTTTTCATGGCTCACTAGGCTAAAAATTTAATATAAAATATCAATTTTATAGCACACTACATTTAATAAAAATATATTACAAGGAGCATAATTAAAATGGTCGATTAATGACTAAAAATACATCATGACTAACTTTCCTAACGTAAAGATGAAAGTAATTGGATATTAATAATTAATAAATATAAAAAAAAGAATTAATTAGAGTAAATGTCGCTCCTTTGCTTAATTAGTGGTATCTCTGACAAAATAAATAGTTTTAGTTTTATTTTGAAATTTATGTGTTCTAAAGATATTACTGAAGACAGAATTTCCTATTTCCTTTCATATACTGTCGTAAAAAGTAATTGCAGTCCACAGTCCAATCTATAAAATTCGCCAAATAGAATTTTTGTTTTTAGATGTTTCACAATTCAAGTGAAACAGTGATGTGTAGTCAATAAATACTTGATACAAAGCCACTTTTATATTTTATTTTATTAATTAAATAGTTCGTCCTCTAACAGTTCGGAATCAGTTTTTTTTTTTTATTCTATTTAATACTTTCCTGTTTTTTTTATCAAATAAACTTATCGGAAATTACTAATGACGCCAATCTTGTATTTTTCTGTATTTTTTATCTAAGTAATATTAAATACTTAAATTTAATAATTAATGCTAAAATTGTTTATAAGGGTACTTTTAATTTTTTTAAGTATATAAATTAGGTTATGGTGCACACATTTGGTATGTAAACCTTATAATTCTATTTTACACTAACACAACAAAGCCTTGAACACGGAAAAATCTAGTCATAAGAAATAACTAATATCATTAACCTTTTTTTAGCACTTTATAATAAATATACCTAATTAATCATTCAATAATAGTTTAAAATACTTTTCTCCAGTCAGAGAACTATTACGTTCAGGAAAACTTGGATCTCCTAACAAACAATTTAACAGTGTCTGCACTTTCTGAAAAGTTGCTAGACTTCATAGTTAAGTTGTAAAGTTTCGGATTGAAGGTGTTACACTTCCTAACCGCCAAACTTACTTCTTCTATAACACGTCTTACCTCCACAAAACTTTGGTTTTACTGATTTTTCTCTCTTTCGCCAACAGTATAAAATGTCCTCACACTTTAGCTTCACTGAAATCCCTTAATTTCAAAAGTTAACTTCAATAACTTGTTTGAAGTATATAATTATGTAAATACGTGCAATAATTCCATAATAATAAATAACCATAATAATTCTTGGAGAAAACTAATTAAATGTGAATGAACAATTTCAGAACTATTTAAATAATGTATTATCTTTTAAATTATTGCAGTATTGAATTTCTATATAATTAAAAATCACTACTCTGTTTTATTAAGGTTTATTTTAACCTCAGGACCAAAAGAAGAAATATTTTAATTATTTTTTTTATAATTGGCAAGGCTTTTTGAGAAATAATATGATACCTCTTATTATTAAAGGTTTAATAAAAAAAAAAGTAATGTATTGTATGGATATGAAATAGGTTCTGCAAAAGATGTTTGGATTACTAAATCAAAATTGTAAAAAACAAATCTTCATTACATCTCAAAAATACATTATAGATTAGAAACGAAATTAATTATCTGAGAGGATTGTACAAGTTATCAACGAGATTATTCCTTACAATTTTTATTTAATTATATCTACTGATTTCATTTACTCATGCACAAACGTATTTTCCTTATATTCTGTGCATGAATAAACCAGAAGATTTTCCAATCTATGCAAGTAACAGCATTAGGAGAATCACCATTAATAATTTTAACTATATAATTTTTTTGAGATACAATGTCCTCTAAGCTGCTAGCATATGAAGATTTTGTTTTTTGTAATTTCCCAAAACATTTAAGTCCATTTGTTGTTGTTTTTTCCCGTACATTAGTTGTTAATAATTATTTTCTTATTTATCTACGTAGATACAGCATAAGAAAAACTAGCATTAACCATTTCATCCTTATAGTTGTTTTTGAAATACAATGACCTCAAAGTCAGCTAGTATGTAAAGATTTTTATGAGTAATTTTCCAATATACAAATTTTTACCCATTTGTTATTGTTATGTCATTAATAAATATTTTTTAGTAACTTGTACTGACCAACCTCGCTTACTTTCATTGATGTATTCCTAATACATAAGAGTAAAATAACCCTTAATTTTTTTTTTTCAAATTATAATTTGCTTAATAGATTATTATTACTTTATCTATAATTATATTTAAATGATCAATCATATTTACTGGCAGATATAAGTATGTAAAAATTATCTTAAGCCTAAAAATATTTGTCGCAGAAACATTTTGAATGAGTCAACTAAAATATCTTGGTGAATATTTATTTAAGTTATAAATGTTTTGTTATGTAGTTAATAATTTATGTTTAAATTAATTTTATTATATTAAGGCTTGACGATGAGTATGTCATAACGGATGCTATTATGTCTTGACCAATAAAACACTTGTATGAATATTTACCAGTGACGCAGTGAGAGGGATGCGCTGGGATCTCATTGAGCCCTGCTCTACCCATCACACGGTGGGGGTGGGGGGTTAGAGTGGGCTCTGGAATCCGCAGGTCGATTTGTAAATATTTTAAATAAAAGTACAAAAGTGACAGTGATTTTTTTTATTTTATTATTATAAATTTTTTTTTTCTTTTCATATGATATATAGTTTGATTTTTATCCTTCTGTTTATATGTATTTACAGAGAGATTTTTTTTTCTTTTACTTATTTATTTTATGTTATTTGTATTTATTTATTTTTTTTATTATACTATGAATGTGATCAGTTATTACTATTACATATTGACCTACGATGGTAGGTATTGATATTTATAAATAAATAAAGTTTTGAAATAAAAAAAACAAACAAAAAAATGAAGACTTAAATTAGTATAAATAAGACAACTCATCAAAATAAACACAAAAAGACCTAATTTTACCTCTCGATTCAGTTTGAAGAGAATTGCAACTATCCAAGACTTTTAGATGTCTATTATCATGTATATATAGAATTGTTATAAGTTTGTATATATCAACAAGGACTGAGAGAACTTTGGTATTTGTTGTTGTCAAAGCGACTGGTTCCAAGATCGAAAAATAGGAAGCAGCACAGGCTTTTCTAAAATTGGTCGACGACGTACGTTTGTTATTTATAAACCGAATCCAGCTTCAGTCTGTAGAGAACCGGCTACGTGGGAAGGTGTTCATTTCGTGTTTTAGGTGAGCCATTACCGCAGTTATCTCCGAATAGCAAATACGAAAAACTGTGAAACTACTTCTTGAAAATATAAAAGATTCGTTTTTCTGATACAGTAGAGTTTCATCACCGCTCCTTCTTCGGTGTTCGCTGAGAAATTCGATACTGCTCCCGAAAAAAATCGTTTATATACTCCATATTTTCTCAAACCTAACCACATATCGTTAGAATATTTTTTTTAAGTATTTCAAATATATATTTTAAACCTTGTGGCCAAATAGTACTTAGATAATTAGAGTAGGATGATGAACACAAGTAATTAAAATTCATCAATCACGGAACACAATTAATTTGTTTATATAAAAACCAAAAATTAATGTAATTAGGAATTTCATTTTACACTATCATAATATTAAAAAATAACTAAAACATTAATTAAAACATTTGAAAACCTAGGGATATTTTGTTGTACATTTTTCAAGGATAACCAAATCGTTAAAACAAATTAGGCAATAAACCAAAAAAAAATTAATTATTTTCGTTTACTAGCATCATTAGCTCCCCGTGGAAATTATCAACAGCAGTACTTCTAATGCCAATGCATGTAATATGTACTACATATGAACATATACAAATAAAAAAACTCAATCATACATAATTCAAGAACCATTAAAAACCACAAACAACCTTTAATAGAAAAAAAAAGATGATATAATTTTTTAACAATTATAATTATGTGGAAGTTCGCCAAATGTAGTCATAATTAAACATTGTTATGTAGTGCGTAATATTAAACATAAAAAAAACTTTACACTGTGAATGCAAAAAAATAAAACTTTAAACATAATTTTTTTCTATAAAATTCAAATCGTGTAAAGAAATTTACTCAGCTGAGGATTATAAAACGAATTTTTTATGAATCAGTGAATCGTGAGTTCTTTTTGATTGATTGGATAAATTATTCATGAATTCTAATTAGTATTTTGTAAAAAGACTAATAAAATTTGTTTTTATCGTAAGAAAACTCCATCATTCAGTGTCTCAAAAAAAGATTCGAATGAAGAATTTACTGTCTCAGAATTTTTTTTTTATTTTATTTTTTTTTTTTTTGAAAATGTTAGTAAATTCATAAAATCTGTTATGACGCTCTTAGGTCGTGTTTGTGTCATCTTGTGTCAAGTGTCGGCAGTGTTTGTGTCAGGATAGGTGTTAATAACCATCGAAAGAAATGCTTAAGAAAAAGTTTCCTTCATTAACCAGTATCGGGGTAAGTATAATTATAAAATAAAGAATAACGTACATTAATATTAGTGGCATTAAAATTTAGTTTAGGGCTAGATTGCATTAATTTCTGTAATTCTTGAAATCTGAAAATATTTTACGTTATTACATTTGGTACAGGAAATATTTTGTGAAAGAATATTTGAAGAAAACAATATTTCAGAATATTTTTCTTTATGAATTCTAAGAAACTGAACTAAGATCTTTTTATATTGTAACTTCATAACTGTAAAATAAATATCTTTAGATCATGTTTGTAATTTCAATGTTATTTTTACAAATAATACCTATTCTGAAATAAAAATATTTGAATATGTTGCACTGAGTTATTTAATTTATAAATAAGCATAAATCTATAAATTATTATAACTTACTTAAATGTTATAGACTTGATGAGTCTGGTTTACAAAGCCCTTACTAACTAATATTACAACTTTTAAATTTCGATTTATAGATCAGGATATAGTTAAATTCAGATGAACATTCATAAATTTGAAAGAAAAAAAACAGTCCAATGACAACCCACGAACGGTCAACACTAAACCACTAACCTCCTGATTTATAGCCAAACTAATGCCACTATCTCTTTTATTAAAGATTAACACAATAATTATCAAATTATAAATTCACACACACCTCGGTAATATTTTTAATACTTCTATTTACAATTAAATTCTAGATTAGATTTTTCCTTTAATATTAATTATTTTATAGGAAGTAAATCAACGTATGAAGTTGATTTAAATAATTATTACAAGATTCAGTATATTAATAATTAATTTGGTATATATCATCATTAAAACATATTATATATACAATTAGATGATAAGTATCTAATTGTGTGAGTATATTACATCAAAACATGCACATACATACCTATGTAATACATACATAAAAATGAATAAAGCCAATTACTATTACGATAATTATTCGAATAATAAACTAGATTTTTTAATTGCTATGAGTATCATTTGATAATGTTAGGGATTGTAACGGATCTGAACTGGAATAACTAAGTAATCAACTGGATGAAATTGTTCAAAGCTCGCCTAAGAAAGTATAAGTTGGTTGATTAGGACAATACGTCTTTTACTTTAAACATTTTTGATTCAAGATACAAATATCCCTGCCTTCAGTATCTTTTAATAATACTCCATTTATCTCTGTTAAACCGATTGGCTATCTAGAACAAGCCACTAACTTGGAACTCTCAATAAAAGAGAGAAAACAAGAAACTGCTCGTCGATTCCCATCATTACAACACTGATCAGACAAGCGTTCTAAACTTCTAATTAATTACAAAGGACTCATTAAATACCAATAATTAGGTATATTTGGACTTGCGGAATTAATCTCTGAGGCTCCACTGAATCATTGCATTCTTATCGTATCCAAAATCCTTTCTGTTTCTTAGTTCATTACAAATAAAATCATCTATAAGGACTTCGATGTTCCAAATGCTGCTGAGTTGGCCAGGACCATATATCAATCCTTCCAAAATAAACTCCCTATTCTCTGTAACCTTGCTTCTTCTTCAATACCTGATAATTTTCCTAGGCGCCTAAAAAGAAGATGGTCACGAGACCTTCAACACTAGAAACGTTATTAGAGTTTCACCAATAGGTAGATTCTCTGTTAGACTGTATCATGCTATTGTAATATAACCAACATTACATTTACCTGTTGTACGTTTATGTAATACAGTTTTAAATTTTTTTTTAATATTTATTTATTGCTATTTACAACTGTACATTATAATACATTTAGTAAATCTGATCTAAGTTTAATTGGAGTGTTATAGGCATATTGAGAAACTATCCATTGGTAGCACTCTTATGACATTTTACATTAGCTGGTCTCGTGGCCATCTTCTTTTCAGGCGCCTCGGAGGATTGTCAGAAATGGAAGAGGATGCAAGGTCAGAAACGAGGGGGTTTGAGTGGTTAGGGCGTTTATAATGGAAGGAGTTTTAAATTTAAATTTAAAAAAACAAAAAATATATTGCACGTTTAAGACATGTTCGATTTAAGCCAGGATAAGATGAGAAATAACTAAAAATTCTTTGAAACTAAACATAATCTCAATTTTAATCTTGGATATGACCCAATTTATTTTATTTGACACTTTCTTCATTTTACTTATAAATAAACACATATGTTATTTATAAGCAACTATTTATTTACATCGTGATATTCATTGACAAATATTTTAATCACCCTACTTATATCGCAAGCGAATCAGGATTATAATTAGAAATGGAATGGAGATGACAAGAGTAGATCACTTCTGGCAACTCACTGAATTCATCTGAATGTTAAACACTTATTTTCTCAATGTACTTGAGTAGGTCATGTCCAAACATATTTGAAAGTAGTACATCAAACATGTTTCAATGAAATCAGCTATTTTTTACAACTATAGCTTGTAAACTTGTAAACTATAAAGTCCAACCAATGCTATTGATCTATATCATCATATATTTTTATTTAATACTAAATCGGGCCTTACAATAGATCTACGAGTACTTGGTAAATAAAAAAAAATGAATTAGGAATAAAGGAAGTTTTTAAAATTGATTCAATATATATGTCTCTGACATCAAGTATAATTATATTCATCCCCTGTTGAAAGAAAGTCTTTTGCAGACTTTTGATAGATGCTATATCCCTATTTATAACGTATTTTTCCTTACCATGGCTTTGAAGAGCACTCAGACGGATCAAGCTACCTTAGCTATGGGATCGAAGAGGATTCCAAGTTGTCTCCGCATACCCAGACGGTTCCGTTGTCAACAAGTCGTGAATTCTTTGTCTGGGAATTTCAATAAAAAGTTGAAATAGATTGAAGTGTCACATATATAATATAAATTGTAAAGTTAAAAATTTCGTGTTCAGTGCCTATCACAAATGTAATTTAATTTGTTTTACCTATGATATACTTCATTTTAATTTACAGAGGGTATAAATATGTTAATTATTGATTTATTTATCTTTAATAAAAAAAAAATCTCCTTAATTGAAATCGCGTGGGATGCTTTTTTCATTTACATAATATAACAATATCGTTTTATTTATTTATTGTATTTATATATGTTTTTATTGAATAATAATAATACAAGCTGCAACAATATTAGTGTACTAAGTATTCTTTATAATATACACGAGGTTCAAAATCTAAAGACGATTTAATAATATTTGAACTAATAAAATATTTGAAAAATAGATTCATTATTGAAGTCGATTTTTGAATTTCTGCTAGAAGACTGGCTAAATAAAATTAAACAAAGTTGGAATAATATTCTTTATTCTATGTAGTATGCTGATGAAATATCAATAGAAGATCAATTAATATTTAAATTTTTGTTAAAATAGATTAAGAGAACACATAACGACTTTTGAACTATTAATAATTAATTTAAATACATTTTACAATTTTTTTTTTTTATTTTTGAAGTATTTTATTTATGGCATCTTTTATTATTTTATTGTTTTCCAACTTCTTTTCTAACATTTACGGTCAGTAAAGTCATAAATCCTATTTTTCTGGAAAGTAAGCATTCTTATAATTTTTTGATTGACAATTATGTGGTGATCAACTACGGACTAAAACGGTTTTACAACAATAAAACAAAACAAAACGCTTATTATGCATCTTTACATATAGAGATTTTATTACTCTTCGGATATATATGTCTTTTTTATTACTTTTAATTTTCGTATGATTGTGCTCATTTATCACTATTAATTAGTCACTAAGGTTGTTGTAGATTGCATTATTTATGAATAAATAATGTAACATAATTGTTGTATTCTTTAACTTGTATTTTTATATATTTAATGACATCTTGATCAAAAAAATCGGACAAATGAAGCCAGAGTTTCCTGGCATTGTCTGTTCTGTAGCTATTGCCTCCAGAAAGAGACAAGGCCGACAAAATCTGGCGCGGCCATGATTGTATAAGTACTAGGCGAGAAACTAAATCTAATATCTCAAAAACTTTTATTTGGTTTTAAACCCGCTCTCCGCTTCTTCCCTGTTCAAGTATCTATTCATTTTTCCTCACGAGGCGGATTAGGCGCTTCGCCCATTTTGACATGTGATGAGTTTCTCAATGTTACCCAGGATCAAACGTGATCAAGCAGACCTATAAAACCTCAGATAGGAGCAATCAAATAAGGAAAAAGTAAAATTTTCCTGGCTTAGACAGGATCAGATATAATAACAGACTAAGTCAATAGTTTCTGACAGCTCTAGAGGTAAATTACTTTTGAAGTAGCCTCTCGGGCCAATTCGGCAATCATACATCCCCAACAAACATATAGTCACGTGACTGTTCAGCAAACAAACATAACGCGTACTATTTGTAGTGTACACATTGTTGCCCTATACAACTGCCAATCTCCCATCCTCAGTAGAAAAATCAATACGCTATTGGGATTTCTGACAAACTATTAGTTGTCCAGGTTTGACGTAATCTTGTTTGTATGATTCTATATTTTCGGTTACTTTTACTGATATACAGAGAGCTAACAGATTTTAACTTCATATAAAAAATTGGACATAGAACAGAGTAAAAAAGAATGTTTCTAGAGAACACACTTGAAATGAAGATTCGAAAAACCCCATATCAGTGATACCACATATCTTATGGTATATATACCTAAATTTATAGTACCATATATATGTTTTCCAACAAACCAAAAACAGTCTAGGCCTACTCGTAATGTTTCAACGCAATCCTCAACGAATAATAATAAAAATGTAAGTGACATTGAACCAAGTATGTTAGTTAGTTAGTAAGGCAGGATTAATAACCATTATGGTATTTCAGTTTAAAGTTAAATTTTCCTGACTCGGGGGTTTCTTCAAATCAATCAATTTATGGAAATATGGAAAATAATGTATACCAATAAATATGTAAATGACTGACCATCAAAATGTTACTATCTTTAAATCTTTTATGTTATATCGTCAGTCCTTACCTCATGAAATAATAATGAATTGAATTCAACTTTTTCATCTTTTATAGTTTGTTTCTGAATTTAATTCTGAATTATTTATTTTTTTTTTATTCATTTAAAAAATTACGTCCAATATGGTCCGACCAGATAACAAAATCTTTCGGTCGGTGACAAAATAATATATACAAATGATTGATATAAGTGAAATATAATTATTACAATTTTGACTATTATGGTGTTGTGCAGGCTATACAATTTTTAAGCTAGATAAGTACAATATGAATTGATCTCAAGCATGGGCGTAGGTAGAGGGGAGCAAGGGGAGCCGCTGCTTCCCCCTAGATTTTTGGGGCCCTTGGACAAAAATTAAAAAAATAGTGAACATATGAAATAGTGAATAATTCTTCAAAAATAATCTGCGTTTATTCTTAAATTTTGAGTTAAAATCGGTTTGCAAGGTTTTAATTCACTTTTTTTAGTTACAAATTTAACGCGAACGTAATCCTTATCCCAAAATTTCTTGTACATCAATAATAACGAAGCCAATAACAGACAAAAATCTGGCATACCCTTACAAAATTCAGCTCCCCATGAAATTGGGCTAATCCCCTCCGGGGTCGGGACATTTTCATCACAAAAGACGTCATTAGTCAGCCGCGCAGCTAAAATGATGTCATCGACAGGCCACGCCCACTGATGACGTCAATGAATTGTTTGAAATATTGGTGGTAAGATAGCTCTATTACACTGTATCCATGTTACACAACAACGCTGGCACGTAATCGCTCAAGCTATAGCAATATTTATTTTATTGCAGAAAAATGATAAAAGTTGCCACAATTAAGTGAAATAAGAATTAGCGTTCTTAGAATGCATAAATACTACATAAGAAAAAAATGTAAATGACAATAATACTAATTAAACTTTTAAAAAATACACTTATGACATCTACAAATAACAATATAAATCCGTATGATTGTTATTATTGCTGATTTTGCATACCTTTTTCATTATTGTTTTATCTTGCGTTTTTTTATTTTTCCTAAATGGTTTTTGCAGAAATAACCTTAAATAGTTATTTGTGTATGCTTCAATGAAGTTTGTTTATATTCTAAAAAACAATTAACAAAATAAGAAAAAAAAATTACAAATGATAATAATAATACTAATACAACTTTTTAAAAATACACTTATGACATACATAAATAAAAATATAAATCCATATGGCAAAAACTGATCAAATAATAACAAAATAATTTATATAGCAGATAACGAAATTTAAATTTAAGTAAAAATAGACTATTACAACATTTACTAGACAAACGGTCTAAATCGCCAATTCATTACGAAAGACTGATCTACATGACTATTATAAAGCCTATCTGGACATACGGAGTTGAGCTTTGGGGGTCCACTAAACCATCAAATTCTTCCCAAATCCAATCCTTAATGCTCCTTATTTTATCACAAACAAGTCATCCATCTGGATCTCAATGTCCTATATGTTGCCGATACCAGATACCATTCCTTCCCTGATAAACTTCCCAACCACCCAAATCCACTTGTTTCTATCTTGGCTTCTCCTTCATTACCTAATAATCTTCCTAGGCGTCTGAAAAGAATATGCCCTCGAGATCTTCTCCTTTAGAAATGATATTGGAGTTCTATCAATGGGTAGATTCTCCACATGTTTGTATCATGTCTCTATATCACCAACAGCAAATTTACTTGTTGTATATATGTTTATGCAGTTGTAAATAACAATAAATAATTATTAAAAAAAAAAAGTAAAAATAAAATAAATATATATTCTCAACAATTTAATATCTATATTCAGTCTAGAAAACTCCTAACCTAGCTTTGCCACTCTCATGTGGAAGGTAAAGCATGGTCCCCAAGAGATCCCAGCGCTTCTCCTCTAGCCGCGTCACTGATATTGGAAACCAATGAGGAATAAGTCAGAGCTCTAGAGCCGCATACGCTCAAGACTTGAGTGTTGAGAAACTGACATTGTCAGAACTCTAACAGCAATTTACAAAAGGTCTCGGGGCCACTAGAGTCTCAAGGAAGAGAATTACAGGAACAGTTGGTGCTGGATAGGATTCCTCCTAATGGATTAGGGTGATGAATAAAGTACCGATGAATGTTTTAAAATCATTTTATGTTTAGAAGTTTTATGACAGATTATGTTATTATTTGTTTCTTGATTAAATTAAAATAATTACCATATGGAAATAAGCAAGTTTAAAATAAATTGTTATAATTTTGTTTTCATAGTTATAAAATAGAAATATTAAATAACAATAGATCACAGTAAATATTCCTAATATAATCCAGCATTTTCTGTCTGAGGCCAGTGCTGCAGGACGGCTCTAAAACGAGCGCATTCGAACAGTTGATACTCCAACTGAATCTGCGTCAATAGACAGGCCTGGTAAACTTCCAATCCTCCTTGTTTATCCTGGGCGCGGTGATCCATCAAGAACATCTTACTATCGACCTAGTTGCTCTGGTCACTAATGGAATTTCTATTATTTGTTCAACTGGAGCCTTGGGCGATTTATCCTGAACTTTTGGGTAAGGTGTTTTATAGCTTTAAAAATTAAGCTGTCTTGATAGAGGGAAAATTGAAAATCCATTCATTCATTTTTTGAGAAATAGTTTTTTTATTATTCTGAGATTAATATAACTTCCATATCTGGTATCTGGAAATTTTTTAAAATTATAATAAATTCATATAAAATACCCAGACATACAGAAATAAAACCTTTTCCTCCAAGCATAAGCTAAATTAAACAGGAAGATAATACAGTATTTATGTCATTTCTTAGTAGGATGTAAGATAATTAAAATTATCAATACTTTTTCATCTTATTTATTGCATTTAATTGACAAAGTGGGCATTAAAACTTGTATTTAACTTCAGAGTTAAGAACTTCAGTGATAGTCTTGAGACTAGATAAAAAATTAATTAGTGAATGAATTCTAATTATATGTTTTAAAAAAAAATGTTTATTCATCAAACAATACCTCACTACAATGTCTTTCTTGCTTAATTTATTTTCTACTAAAATGTAAAATATAACCCATATTTAATAAATAGTAAAGAAAAAATTCATTCTGGTTTATTCTAAAGCAATGTAATAAATAAACATATTGATATTTAAGCTATAAAAGCTTTTATAAAAAAGCATATATTATATAAAATCTATATTTTAAATTTTAAAAATAAAGCCCTTTACACTTAATTATTAATAGGGCTCTCTTTATAATTTTATAATCTTCTTAATAACTAATTTCATTTATGTAAGTCACTTATTGTTCAAATAAAGTACATTTATACTTAATCTATTGTATATTAAAACTATATTAGGATAATATAGCTAGTATTATCTTTTGACATTCCATCGAAGTGTCAGGATGTGTACGGTCTCACCTGATTCCAATTGTATGTACATACCTTTGTTATATTTGGTTAAACTGCTTTATTTTTGCCAGGAACAAATTTAATTTCCGTTATTCATACTTTGAGAAACTATAAAATATGAATTTTTGCAGCAAAATTAAAATTAAAATTTATTGTCTGAAATTCTTGGCTTTCAGAATAGAAAATGAAAGATGTATGATATACCCACCGCGCCAATTTTTTGTGTTCACTATAGTTGGAAGGGAACTGTAAACTTTAATACTGGGAACTTTAATACTAATTATTTAGTATTAAAAAAACTTTACCATATTACCATATCAATAAAAATAATGTGTTAATTGTAGAACGGAGATTGATATGAGGAGATGGTCGGGAGGTGCTGTTAGCAAAGATGCACAAATAATCGAGAAAATAATTTTTCTTTCGGAGCTCTATATCTTAAAAAGTAGTAACAAAACAAGAAAACCTAAGAGAACGTCATTATTGTCGGAACAACTATAAATCAATTTATTTTAGCAAATTTCATGTAAAATATTACTCCTACAAAGATAATCATCATAATCTACTTTATAGCTCATTAAACAAGCTTTAATTTGAGTGCTAATAGACGTCTGTACGTTAAATGGTTTTTGAGATATAAATTTTTCAAAATAAATTCATTAACTACTGATCTTTCAGTACGTCCCATACAACATTTTTATGAAATGGGTTTTTTTTTCCAAAACCCCTTCAAAATTTTAATGGCATTTATAAACAATGAACTTTCTCCTTTTTCTGTAGAACATCTACATTCTAAGGAGT